>NW_023245518.1:0-1906 GCF_002007445.2 Ailuropoda melanoleuca | reverse complement strand
CCATAACGCTGGGATCACGCCCTGAGCTGAAGGCAGACGCTTAACTGCTGTGCCACCCAGGCGCCCCCCAATACACATATCTTGAACACAACTTATATCACCTTTATGCTGATAAAACTCTCTAGTTCTAAGAGAGAGAGCTGATATTTGAAAGGTTTTGATAGCCATTTTTGGATTATGGACTGACAAGATTTTCAATGGCTAAATAACCACCCCGGGGTTAGGTACTTCAAATGTTTTTAAACTATTGCTAGGTGGTTAAAACGAACTTAATTTATATATCGCCCTGTCTTCGGTGAGCTATTTTTTTTTAAAAGATTATTTATTTTAGAGCAGTGGGAAGGGGAGAAGGAGAGAGAGAATCTCAAGCAGACTCCCTGCTGAGCACAGAGCTGTCGCAGGGGTCGATCCCATGACCCCAAAATTATGACCTGAGTGCAAGGCAAGAGTTGGATGCTTACAGGACACCTGGGTGGCTCAGTTGGTTAAGCATCTGCCTTCAGCTCAGGTCATGATCCCAGGATCCTGAGATGGAGCCCTGCATCGGGCTCCCTGCTCAGTGGGGAGCCTGCTTCTTCCTCTCCTTCTGCTGCTTCCCCTGCTTGTGCTCTCTTTCTCTCTCTGACAAATAAATAAAATCTTAAAAAAAAAAAAATGGGGGGGCCTGGGTGGCTTAGTTCGGCTCAGGTCGTGGTCTCGGTGTCCTGGGATCAAGCCCCACATCGGGCTCTCTGCCCAGCAACAAGTCCGCTCCTCCCTCTGCCTCTGTGGTTGCTTTCACTCTCTCTCAAATAAATAAATAAAATCTTTGAAAAAAAAAAAAAGACCCTTTAACCAACTGAGCCACCTAGGCACCCCTGGTGAACTATTTTTAAAGTGAATTATACTCAACATAACGTTTGGTTGTAACTTAAGTAAATCCCTATAGAAGCACCAAGATGGAGTATTTCCTTTAAGATTGACAAGAACTGTAACAAGACTTAAGTCTTTAAGCACAATATTATAAAATAGTATATCCCAAAATATTTTTCACTGAGTGGGATGTTAATAGATATTAGGTGAAAAAAAAAAGAAGAGTTCCCTGACTAAACAAAATTAGAGGTTTCTTTATGGCTCATGTGCATTCGCGGGAATTTCCCAAACATATTCAACAAGGGATCAGCCCTCCCTCGTCAAGCATTTTTCAGAACTAGTGATGTGCTCATAGACTAAAGATTGGTAAGCTTTTTCTGTAAAGCATCAGAAAGTAAGCTTTCAGGTCTATGGGAGTACACACAATCTCTGGCTGCCAAACAGTGTGTAAATGAATGGGTGTGGCTGTTTTTGTAAATAAACGCCTGTTTCTGTAAACAACAGAATAATAACAGTGTTATTCGTTTTAACACTGAGTGACATCGTTAGTACATTTTGAGAACCTGGACAAGACCAGAGAATAAAGGAGAGAGGACAGAGCCCAAGGAGAAGGAATGTGTCAGTCCTCTAAGAAGGCAGGTTTCACTAAGATTTGGCAAGTGATTCTCAAAACCAACTATATCCACTAGAGGGCACCAGAAATGCAATTTTACATGGGTGCCATCCTTACCTTTTGCCTTTAAAATGTTGAAATTAGCATTTGATGAGGTAGCACTTAGTGGAGTTTGGCTTAGAATTTTTCTTCTGCTACAGAGAATTAGAATCAGGCAAGTTAATGATAATTTACCAACCTAACATATTAACGATATTAACCCAGGAAATATTTCATAATTAAAACTATTATGGACTTTTTAGTAGTCTTTACATCATTCGGAGAATCAAGATGAATGGATTTTCTTGAAACTGTTAATATCGTGGTTTTTTTTTTTTAATTAGGCAGGGAGGGGCAGAGAGAGAAGGAAAGAAAGATTCTTTTTTTTTTTTTTTTTTAAAT
>NW_023245517.1:0-1905 GCF_002007445.2 Ailuropoda melanoleuca | reverse complement strand
CCCCCCCCCCCCCCCCCCCGTCCACTCATACACACACACATCTTGCTTCTCAGTATGGCCATATGTTTAGTATTCACCAATGGAATGTGAGTGAAAATGAGATGTATGATTTCTAGGACAAGGATTTTAAGAAGCAGGTATGCCTTCTTCACACTCTTTCCCTGTCTGCTGACTGACTGCTGAGGATAACAAATCCTTGGGAATGATGAAGCCAAAATATGAAAGGAGTCTCAGTCTCTGAAATCACTGCATGGCAGGAAGTTGCCTGCCAGAAATACCTGCATTGTTTAACAAGATAATGACAATGTAAATTTCTATTGTACTAAACTAAACCACTACTGTTTTGAGACTACTTTGTTAAAGCAGTGAGTGTTACCTAGCTTATACAGGGAACCACTATATGCCAAGCACTGTGGTAAGTGCTGGATGTACAACGAGAAGCAAAGGAGTCATGGTCCCTGGTTCATGAGTCTTAAGAATTAGTCATGAAGGATAAAAATAAACAAGAAAGAAGCCAAATATATACAGTCACATCCTGCAAAACACCTCCCTGATTCCTGTCTTCTCTGTAGAATGTATCTTGCTTTTTAATAACCAAACTTCAGAGAACATATTTTTCCCTTGATACAGTGTTTTTTAAGTAATATTTGTATAGGAAATGTTTATATTTATATCCTCCCCCAAACTCAATACATTTTAAAACAAAATGATGTGTATGAAGCATCTTGCATTGCATTTCAAATACAATTTGTAGAATATCAGAATCACATATATTTTTTCAACTTTTAATTTTCAAACATTTCAAGTCTGAAAACCAGAAAAGTTTAAAGAATACACACATACCCTTCATCCAGATTGACCAATTGGTAACAATCAGCCATATTTGTTATATCTCTCTTTCTAAACATGCAGGCATGCGCACACACACACACTTTGCTGCAACATTTGAAAGTAATTTGCTGGCATGATGCTACTTTATCCATAAATTCTTCAGTATTTATCTCCTATGAACAAGAACATTTTCTTACATGGTCATAATACCACTATCACACCCAAGAAATTTCATGTAAATACACAATATTATCTAATATACAGCATATGCTAAAATCCCTCCATTTGTCTATAGCTGATTTTTACTAACTTATTTATTATCACTTTATTTCCAAAATAATACTTCTCCTGCTCCCCAATAATTATAAGTCTTCTCCAAAACTAAACCAATCCTAACTTGATCCATAAATTCTGTGCAATTTCAAACAAAATCCCAGCAAATTACTTTATGGATCTTGACAAGCTGATTCTAAAGTTCACATGAGGAGGGAAAAGACAAAGAATAGCCAACATAATATTGAAGAAGAACAAAGTTGGGAGACTGATGTTCAAGACTTACTATAAAGCCACAGTAATAAATACAGTGTGGTATTGACAATACATCAGTGGAACAGAATAGAGAGCCCAGGAACAAACCCCCATAACTACAGTCAACTGATTGTTGACAAAGGAGCAAAGATAATGCAATGGGGCAAAGATAGTCTTTTCAACAAATGATGCTGAGATAACTGGATCATATACATCCAAAAAAAATGAGTCTAGACATAGATCTTACACTGTTCATAAAAATTAACTCAATATGGATCATGGACTTAAATGTAAAATGCAAAACTATGAAACTCCTAGAAAATAACATCAGAGAAAACTTAAGTGACCCTGGATTTGGCAATCACTTTTTAGATACAAGATCAAAGGCAGAATTTGTGAAATAAATAAATGATAAGATGTACTTCATTAAAATTAAAAATTTCTTCTCCGTGAAAGCCAATATCAAGAAAATGAGAAGAGAGGGGCGCCTGGGTGGCACAGCGGTTGAGCGTCTGCCTTCGGCTCAGGGCGTGATCCCGGCGTTAT
>NW_023245516.1:0-1904 GCF_002007445.2 Ailuropoda melanoleuca | reverse complement strand
CGCCAACGCCGCCACTGTTTCTGTTAACCACTAATCTGTTCTTTGTATCTACAAGTTCAGGGTTGTTATTTTTTTTAGATGCCACATATAAGTAAAATCATATGGTATTAGTCTTTGACTTATTTCATTTAGCATATCGTAGTGTCTCTTTTTAAAGCGCACAAAATCCTTGACAACAGGGACACGTTTTGTTTCAAAACACTGAGCAGAGTTCTGCCAATTGTCTGGGTCCAAATCTAGTGCCTCTAGTATGCTTTCTCAGTCAGTGGTCTGAAGAGCCAAGATGTTTTGTTTTTGGCAAAAGGGCAATGCCAAGGTACTTCTGATACAGAGGACAAGCCAGTGCATTATGGTTGCCATAGAAAGCTAATGTTCTGATGGTGAACATGATGACTTTTTATCATAGACTTTACAGATAGACATAGCCGGGGAGAAGAGCAGTTCCCGCCTTCAGTTATCTGGATCTCATCAGAAAGTGTGTGGCGCACTGTGGAGGCTAAATCAATCAACCTGGGCCGTGGGGAGACAATGGGATCCCAGGTCCATTCACCTCTTTCCTGCTTTGAGACTCAATGTCCCAGCCGTCTCTTAGAGAGATGGATGGGATTTTGGGGTCCCACCTGACCCTAGTGAGTGTGGTGTCCTGTTCCAGGGGTGTCCTGGGGGCTACTTTCTTTTAAAAGGCAGGGGTGGCTGACTCTCTCTGAACCTCAGCTTCTCCTTCCACAGAACAGGGATGAGAATGCTTCACCCACAGGATCGCTGAGAACGGTCAGTGATACACAGGAGCAAGCCCATGGCCCTGTGCTTGTTGCCGGGTTATCAATGCCTGTAGGAATTCAGGCCACTTCTTACTCCTTTTCACCTTTGTTGTTAGGAGCTAGACAGGGGAAGGAGAAGAAAAAGGCCCTGTGGGAAGTCCATTATAACGTGGCTGCTATGTTGTAATCAGTGTCATTGTCACTAGACCAGTGTTTCATATGGCTCCCGGCACAAAGTTACATCAGTAAAGCATGGTGATTGCTGGATATGTCACTCCCAGTGCAGCTCTTGGTGTTGGCGGCCAAGCTCATATCAAGAGCCCAGAGGAGGCAGGTCCTGAGGTTCTGTGTCCTGATGGCTGCTGAACTTTCCACTCCAGATTCAAGGGCGGCAGTCCTCAGGAGATCCCAACATTTCACATGTTTATTGGCATATGAATACCGGCTCAAGTGAGTTCATAGATCTGAAAAAAGCATGTTGTGGAATAGCTCCTGTGAGGTTCACACACCAGCCTAAAAGTAGAGAAACTACTTCGATCTCATCATGGGAAAAGAGGTTTAGCCGGTGGAATCTCATGCCACCAGCAGCTACAGGCTGCGTAGTCACCCTTGAGCCCCATTTTAGAGATGCCATCTTTTGATGAAAGCAATGAATTGTCCTGCTTGAGGGAGGAACTTGATCTTCAATATACATTTGGAATAAATATACCTAAATTGTTCTCACTTTATAAATATTATTCAGAGATTCCCATGTTTCTCTCAGATGGATGTAGATTTATGCAGTTGGTTAGAAGTTCTTCCTGGCAATTTGAGATTTTAGCATGGCAGCCACATTTTATCCATTTTACAATCAGTTGTTTAAATCCAGAAATTTTGCAAGTGTTACTTAGTATCGTCGCGCACTGAAATAAAGCTCTCAGACACCAATCTGAGCTGCCCTGCAGGGCTGCCTCTCTGCAAGGGAGAGCAGCAGCAGCTGAATCCTGCACATAGCTTTTATTTTGGTTTTGTTTTTTGTTTTCTGTTTTTTTTTTTTTATCAGAAAAGCAAGGACAGATGGCTCCAAGCGTGAGAAAGGAGTACAAAGGGATGGCAAATATCTTGAAGCAGGCTTGCATTCTCCCCTACGCATAGGCACGCAGG
>NW_023245515.1:0-4030 GCF_002007445.2 Ailuropoda melanoleuca | reverse complement strand
CTGCTTATTAGTTAGCTAAGCATTATTTTTTTTTAGTACCTGTTATTTGATTCTTTGCCAACCAACCACAAAACAAATCTTTTGACTGAATTTTTCATATTGCATCTAGTTTGCTAAATGATAAGGGACATGTAGTAATAAAATAATATCCCAGAGGACATTTTCACATTTTACTCGCTGTTTCTCTTTTAAAATTTCCATCGTTAAAAGCACCAAACAGCCATAAGCTCTAGATATAATAGCTTCAGCTGCAAATAAAAAAACTATCTTTATGGATGGAAAGTGAGAAAAAGACTATTACATCAGTCTCTCAGCTACTCTCCCACAGAACACTGTAGTATGTTCAAACAAATGAGGGCAAGCAGTTAATAAACTGGTCTTTTAAAATTGCTAAGATTTTCCATATCTGGATTTCAGATCATTTTAGAGGCAAGCATTAATTTATTCTTTCTCTTCTAATTTTTCATATGGACAAATTTGGCCACAGAAGAGATAATGAATTGGCAGAGGGTCAGGAGCAAGACGTAGATGGAAAATGGGCATATATTGTAGGATGCTGATTTCAGTGCTTCTCGCTTGCATTTCTCCTAATGGAAGCACAGCCAGCCTGTTACACTTGTATTTTATGGTTCACTGAACAGCCGCAATAACAAATTTTAAATACCTATCAAATGTCATAAAATGTCATTTAATATTGTTCTTGGTTTGTAAAGAGAAAATGAAAACTGATAAAGTTCATGTATATTTTGTGCTGGTTCGATACNACTGATAAAGTTCATGTATATTTTGTGCTGGTTCGATACCCTAAATACCATACTATGAGGCTTTCAACAAATATACAGTCAATTGTAGTATTACCATAATATTAAATAAGAGTGTGCTACATTTTTTCAAGAGAAAGCAGTCATATTAAAAAGGGTTCTTTTAATGATGCTCTAAACAATGTCTCTGGCTGCAACACAGCATAGGTTCAGTTGATAATAAAAATTGCCTTTGAACAGAGTACTCTAAATTTTTACAAGACTCCAATTCTCCAGTGCAATTATGGAATTTGAAATGTAATTCTCCCTGGAACCATAAAAGAATTAGACCAGAGAAACGCTGTTAAGAATAAGGCAAGATAAAAAGGAACTGCTTCAGAGATCCTTTTTATTTTGCTATTTCTTGGTGTCATGTTGTATTCCAAGTCACCATGTGGTTATGGAAAAAGACAATGAAAAAATCCACTTAAGGCAATTGAACATTTCTAAAATGTTGACTCAGAGATTTTTTTTCCCTCTTGATAATTAGATATTAATTCACTATGGTCAGCTGTCTATGAAATACACAAAGAATCTCCAGAGGGATGGGTGATCAGACAACATATGACTGTTTACCAAATGTTCATTATGGACCCCGCACTGGTAGGCACTATGGGTGATACAAATCATGTGTAAACTAGTCCAAAGAACTGAGAATTGCTAATTCAAGTTGATTTCTATCTCTGTTTCATGTCCAGTTAATCACTTAGTCTCATGAATTCTACCTCCTTAATAATCTCTCAAATCTGCCCATTCTAACAACATCTCCAATACCATTATTAAGAACTATCAAAGTAAGTTCCTAACTACATGTCTCCCATCTTGTCCACTTTAATTCATCCTGAGTAGTATTTGGAAATAGTGCTGTGATGATACCATCCCTGTACTTCTAACTATCCCAGAGTATTTATGGTTAACTCATGATAAAACCCCAGCCCATCAGCATGATAATTCATGATCCTCCATGAGCTGACCCTTACCTTTCTAGCTTAGGGTTTTTACTTCTTCTCCAAATATTTCATCCAAATTAAACATCGTGTAGATTCCTGAGCCAGAAACCATTCTCTTTCCATGTCCCAAATCCCTTTTTATATGTTTCATCTTCCTAGGGCACAATTCCCCTCACCTCTTGTCTGGCTTACTCTACTAGTCTGTTGATGCAGTTCAGGAATCACATCTTTCATTGTGACTTTTCTCACCCTCTCTTCTCCTTTGGATTAGGTACTTTTTAAACATTTATTTATTTATTTTAGAGAGGGGTGGGGGGAGAGAGAGAGAGAGAATGCACAAGTGGGGGTAGGGGCAGAGGGAGAGAGAGAAAATCGCAAGCAGACTACCCACTGAGCACAGAGCCCATGGCAGGGCTTTATCTCAAGACCCATGAGATCATGACCTGAGCTGTAACCAAGAGTGGGATGCTTAACTGACTGAAACACCCAGGTGCCCCTAGATCCCTTTTCTATATAAACTCTTAGCTTAGGTACTTATGTCTGATACTGTACTTACATGGTTATGCTGTCTTTCATGAGACATCTGCTAGACCTTTAAAGATGAAGATCATGTTTTAGATTCTTGACCTACACTGAATCTGGTACCTGGTTGTCAATTCAACAAAGGAATGCTTATGGAATAAATAAATGAATAACCTCAAAATAGAAAGAACATATATTAATTCAACCTAATTTGCAAATTTCTCATTTATTCTTCACTTCAAACTATACCCAATGGGATAGTTGGTCTCTGATTCCATAGTGTTGATTTCTAACATTTTAAAATTAAATGCTATGTTTCAACTATTAATCATATATTTAACAATTCTGTGCTTCATCAACTATAAGATTAAGTATAAGACACCACAAACAGTAAGACATGTTCCTTTCACAAAGATATTAAAATGTGGGGGGTGGGGAAAATGTGTGTCTTAAATCAATGAAAGAAAATTTCTTGAGATCTTTCCATGTGCTTGGCCCTGTGCTGTATTTTATATTTATAATTCCTTTAATCCTCACATCAGTCCTATGAGGAGGGCACTTTTATTATTTTCATTTTAAAATGTAATAAGCTGAGTTCAAAAAACTTTAGGTAATTTTCCCAAGGTTACACAGATTATAAGTGGCAATGCTAGAATTTAAGTCTCTTACTCCAAAATGTATGTTCTACTGTCTGAAACATTCTTGATAGTCCTTTATTTGACTCAGCACTAAGAGGAAAACAAAACAAAACATACACACACACACACACACACACACACACACACACATTACTAACCCTTATTCTAGAATATGCTTTCTGGGATCCATCATACATAGACACACACGTAGAAACACAAATACACAGAAAATTCCTAAACAATGTGGATGATACCTTTCTTTAAATGTTATCTATCATGCAGTAAAATCAGTTTTGCATGTAAATTATAATATACCTCTGGGAAAAGTAGACAACTCAGGAATTTAACAAAACAAACAAAAACAGGGTTGTACTGAGGAATGAATAGTAGCCTGGACTGTTAATGACATCCCACATTTAAGGGCAGATGCCTCCAAACAAATGTCGTCTTATTACAAAAATGTTATAGAAGTATTTTACCTTTTAATATGACAATAGAAAATAAGTCTACCAATATACTGAAGTGTAAATAATGCAAAAAAAATTGAAATTTCATCATGCTGCAGGAGAACTGACCCAATAAGATGTTGAAATCAATATCATGGATTATGAAACTAATTTAACTCTTCCTGCTAATTATTAAAGGGTTCCAACGTGATCCAGGACCCCAACATTGGAAAAAATGGACACCAGAATCATTTTTGTCCTTTCTAATTGTTCATTCTTCCCCACTCCTCTATAAACACATATACACACGGCTATACATACACACATTTTCCACATCCAATTACTGTTATCCATGTCTTAGTGTCAATTCGCTGAAAAACTACTGATGAAGGTAAGTTTTGTCTAATTCATTTCTCTTTTATCAAGGTCCCCAGATATTTGATGTTACTGCGCTGTACCCGGCCAACCAGGACTTCCTCATGCCTCCCCTTCCCCAAAGCCTGCTCTCTACCCCAAGGCACTATACAATTGATTCACTTAGAGTTTCTCACAGCTGCTCTCTACTAGAGATAATTAGATGATCTAAATCAAACACAGATATTCTGGGCTGATAATATTTCAATAAAACGTTCCTTTCAGTCACTGTTTTTATTTTTAACCAAGGATAAAGCTGT
>NW_023245514.1:0-1904 GCF_002007445.2 Ailuropoda melanoleuca | reverse complement strand
TTATTAAGCCAGGATATTAGATCAAAACAGAATATGTAGCCATGTTAACAGGGCAAGTTCTTTAAAATCCTGCTTTGGGGCTCATTAAATTCTCCATGCCCCCCCACCCCCAGATTACTAAGGAGTCTATTTTCCATGGAGGCTAAGGGGAGTTTAAGCTGAATATGAGTTAAATGGACCCAATTTTGAAGTTATGAGATGGGGAAGGCGGGAAACCAGACTCTCCACTATCTCATGTAATTCCTTACACAACGTCATCGTACAGAGAAACTGAGGCTCTGGAAAAGCAAGTGAAGTACTCAGTATCATCCAGCTGGTAAGAGGAAAGGCATTCAAGTCCAGGGTCCCTAAACTTAAGTACAAGCCCTTTTTCATTGTACCTTAGCTTCTTATACACCGCCATCTAACTCCAAGATTGTGGGATTCTACACCTAACCCATCTTTAGTTAGTGAATCAGAGAGTACGCAGTAGCTAGCAGCACGTGGATAGTGGTGATGTATGTAAACATGCAAGTTCTCAATCAGTAAGGCTCTGGGGTCAATAGAGACCTCAGTACCTGTGAGCCCAAGGTAGGAAGTCTTTTCATGTATTAATCAACCACCGTCTACTCTCCTGCTTATCCATCATTGGATAACTATCTTCTCCCAGAGTCGTCAGGAGGAAGAAGTTCATTTTATCTAGGAGACTAAATAATATAACTAAAAATGTAAAAAAGAAAAAAGAAGACTATTAGGTGCAAACAAATTCTGTATCATGGGGAACCAATTAGAAGGTAGAAAAAGGAGTTCAAGTTCAAACACTCAGCCTTAGCTTCCAGGAAATGTGCTTTAGCAAAAATTATAGACTCCTAACCTGAACACATAATCGGCAGTATACCCTTCCTAAATCATATTTGCCTAAAGCATCTCAATGGACCCTCCAGTCCCTGGCATGAACTCTATTTCGGCCTCAGTTCACAAATTAAAAGAGCTATTTCGCACAGTCTCAGAATTGAGCATTCCTGCCATAGTGGATTTGGGGTGGAATACAGATAACGAATTGCATTCTTGGTTAGCATGTGTGATGGAGAGGGTCTTTCTTCCCTGACTTTTCTCAGTTCAGTGGGTTACGCAGTAGGGTTTCAACCACCAATTGGTTTGTCCTGACCACCACTATTAAGCCCAATATTATGGGATGGTGAAAACATGGGCTACCTCTGCTCAGGGAGTCCTCAAGTCATACTTCCCCTTTCAGCACCTTAAAGTGACTTCCAATCACTTACCCATCAAGTTCACATTCCCCTACACAGTCGTAAAGGTTCTTAAGACACTGCCTCTGTCTTCCCTTTCAGTTCCATTTTCCTCTCTTCCCCCATGGCCCTCCTGTGGTTGTGCCATTTGCATTCAATTCTCCCATTCAGGCCAATAAAGCTCTATACTTACTCAGAAATCTGGTTTTCTTTCCTTCCTACAAGAAGTCCTCCATGACTGTTCTAACCCACATTGTTCTCCCCTTCTCTGAACTCTTTAAGATGCTCAATAAATAACATACAGTTTAGCGCTACACCAGTCTGAGTATTTCATCTGTACTAGCCTGAACTCAATTCATCCACAAGCTTTCTGAAGCCAGGGGATGGTCTTTGGTATCCTCTCTTGGATGGGACAGAGGTTGTCCCTCTGGAAGGCACATAGTCCAAAGCAATACAAGTGAGAACACACACATTTTCAGAGACAATAACTCACCAGCACTCTTAAAGATTAATAAAAGCACTAATGATGTTGACAACAATGAGCCTCAGAGCTATGGGTCACCTCTCATAAAAGGCAAGTATAGCACTTGCTTCACCAGCACATATACTAAAAGGCAAGTGTATTATCTTGTTACATGGTAGCACGTAGTGGCAATTTTTCCCAGAAATAGAAGG
>NW_023245513.1:0-1904 GCF_002007445.2 Ailuropoda melanoleuca | reverse complement strand
ATAAATAAAAATAAAATCTTTAAAAAAAAAAAAAAAAAGAAAGAGTACTGGTCAATAAAAACATAATATGAGCCATACATACAATTTAAAAATTTCTAGTAGTCACATTAAAAACAGTGAAAATAAACAAGGTAAAAGTAATTTTAATAATACATTTTAATTCTATTATAGTTAAGATACTAGCATTTCAATATGAAATGAACATAAATATTACAAATGTGATATGTTGCATTTTTCATATTACATCTTTGAAATCAATAGTTACACAGCACATCTCAGCGCAGAGCACACTTCAAGTCCTTGATAACACCACTTGACTATGGCTGGAGTATCAGACAGTGTAGGTGTAACACAGTGATTCTCAAGTGTGATACCTGGGCTAGCAGCATTAGCATCACCATTGAACTTGATTAGAAGCGCAAATTCTCCAGCCTCATCTCGGAACAACTGAATCAGAAACTCTGGAGCTGGGGCCTAGACTTTTATGTTTTAATAAGTTTTCTAGATGATTATGATACCCACTAAAGTTGGAGCACTGCTAGTTTAGAAGAACACTCTTCCCAATTGTTAATTTGGACACACATCACTTGAGGATCTTGTTAAGTGTGGAATTTGATTCAGTGGGTCTCATATGGGACCAGAGCTGCTTCATCTCTGATGAGCTTCCAATAACGTGACTTCTGTTGACCCAGATGACAGTCAGAAAAGTGAAGGACTGAATAGTGGTGCTCAACCCTGATGCAACCCCCAGGGTTGAGAATCACAGGTCTAAAATCCAAAAGAGGCTGAGGAGAGATTTATGAGACAGATTACTGGAGGGAGAGCTGAAAATCTCACCCCCTCCCTGAAGGCAGGCTAGAGTGTTACTTCCTTCACCTAAAGCCTAGCAAGAGAGACTTTAAAGAACACATGAAGACTTTCAGATGCTCCTCTTGGAGCATGGAGGACCCAGCAATCTGGCATCAGATTCCCATTCTAGGTGGTAGAAGTGATGGCAGTGAGTTACTCTGGTAGGAAAGCCAGGGTGAATTGTGTTGTGTCTGGGAATAAATTTTCTCTTAAGGTGGGTAGATGGATGCTTGTGGGTTTCCTGTGGTCCAGTGTAAACCTAGAGGAAAGGAGCCCAGCTTCAAAACTTTTAAGTCCTGCCCACAAGGTGAAATGTAAAAAATGCAAAAGGATTTCATAGTGAGAGTCTGGGTTTAGTGGAGCAGCCAAAACTGTAGGCTAGTGGAGGGTGGCCAGTCAATGAGAAGACCCAGGCCAGCTCTGGAAATTGCAGCTAGAGGGCCCAGCAGGAGGTCTCCAACAAGTCCATAATAGCACACATGAGGGAAAGAATCAGCTTGAATAGCTTATATTATCACAAAAGATTTTATACTTTATTCATATAGGGAAAATATTTATCTATTAAATATGTATTATATATTTGTTTCATATTTTTAATATTTTTACAGGCCCAGAAAGTTCAACTAAGAAACAGCCTGAATCCTTTTCCTTCAGCCCCTGCATCCCAAACTGGGAAGGGTCTATCATGGCAGTTAGCGGGTGGGGAGAAAAAGCAGAGACAAAGGAGGACAATGTGCCCACTCTCACTGCAGGAAGCCCTAGATGGGAGGGGAGACTATGTGACCTTAATCATTTGTCTTTGAATATACTGTTAGAAAAAAATGAACTTGTGGGACTTCATCAAGATAAAAGCTTCTGCACAGCCAAAGAAACAGTCAAGAAAAACTAAGAGGCAGCCCGCAGAATGGGAGAAGATATTTGCAAATGAAACTATAGATAAAAGACTGGTATCCAAGATCTACAAAGAACTTTGCAAACTCAATACATGAGAAATAAATAATCAAATAAAAAAATGGGCAGAAGATATGAATAGACACTTTTCCAATGAAGACATC
>NW_023245512.1:0-1903 GCF_002007445.2 Ailuropoda melanoleuca | reverse complement strand
CCCCCTCCCAAAAAAAAAAAAAAAAAAAAAGACACCTAGAAATAAACCAAACCAAAGAAGTAAAAGATTTATACTCTGAAAACTATAAACACTGTTGTAAGAAATCAAAGATGACACAAAGAAATGGAAAAACATTCCATGCTCATGGATTGGAAGAACAAAGATTGTTAAAATGTCTATATTAACCAAAGCAATCTAAATATTTAACATAATCCTTATCAAAAAACCAACAGCATCTTTCCTAGAGCTAGAAGAAACAATCCTAAAATTTGTATGGAACCATAAAAGACCCTGAATAGCCAAAACAATCTTCACAAAGAAAAGCAAAGCTGGAGGCATCACAATTCCAGACTTCAAGTTATATTACCAAGCTGTAATGATTAAGACAGTGTGATACTAGCACAACAATACACACACAGATCAATAGAACAGAAAACCCAGAATGAACATGCAACTGTATGGTCAATTAATCTTCGACAAAGCAGGAAAGAATATTCAATGGAAAAAAGACAATCTCTTCAACAAATGGTGTTGGGAAAATTGGACAGTCACATGCAAACGAATGAAACTTGACCATTTTTTTTAAAATCATACACAAAAATAAACTCAAAATGAATGAAAGACCTAAATGTGAGACAAGAAACCATTAAAATCCTAGAGGAGAACACAGGCAACGACATCTTTGACCTCAGCCACAGCTAGACACATCTTCAAAGGCAAGGGAAACAAGAGCAAAAATGAACTATTGGGACTTCATAAAAATAAAAAAGCTTCTTTATACAGAGAAGGAAACAATCAACAAAACTAAAAGGCAACCTATGAATGGGAGAAGATATTTGCATATGACATATTTGATAAGGGGTTAGTATCCAAAATATATAAAGATCTTACCAAATTCAATATACAAAAAAAAATAATAATCCATTTAAAAATGGGTAGAAGACATGAATAGAGTTTTTTTTTTCCCCAAAGAAGACAGATGGCTAGCAAACACATGAAAAGATGCTCAACATCATTCATCATTAGTGAAATACAAATCAAAACAACAATGAGGTATCACCTCACACCAGTCAGAATGGCTGAAATCAACAACACTGGAAACAACACATATTGGCGAGGATGCAGAGAAAGGAGAACCCTCCTGCACTGTTGGTCGGAATGCAAGCTGGTGCAGCCACTTTGGAAAACAGGTTGGAGGTTCCACCAAAGTTTAAAAGTAGAACCATCCTACGATCCAGCAATTGTACTAGTAGGTATTTATCAAGAGGATACAAAAATACTAACTTGAAGGAATACATGCACCCTGGTGTTCATTAGAAGCATTATTAGCAATAGCCAAATGTCCATTGACTGACGAATAGATAAAGAAGAGGTGACTTATGTATATACACACACACTGTAATATTACTCAGCCATAAAACAGAATGAAATCTTGCCATTTGCAACAATGTGGTTGGAACTAGAGTATAATGCTAAGTGAAATAAGTCAGTCAGAGAGAGATTTATACCACATGATTTCATTATATGTGGAATTTAAAAAACAAAACAAACAAACATGAGTGGGGAAGAGAAGAAAACCAAGAAACAGACTCTTAACGACAGAGAACAAACTGTTGATTATCAAAGGGGAGGTGGGTGAGGGAATGGGTTAAATAAGTGATGGGGATTAAGGAGGGCACTTGTGGTGAGCAGCGGGTGTTCTATATAAATGTTGAATCACCAAATTTTACCTCTGAAACTATTATATTGTATGCTAACTAACTGGAATTTAAATAAAAACTTGAAAAAACTAAAAATAAAAATTTTAACTATACACATATACATGTTAGGTCTAAGAAATCCTAATAGTAGATTTGAAAAAAGAGCAATATTGGTACAAATATATATAAATTTGATTTGATTT
>NW_023245510.1:7684-9208 GCF_002007445.2 Ailuropoda melanoleuca | reverse complement strand
CAAACTTCTTACCCTCTAAAGAAAAAAAAATGCCTTCATTTATATGTTCAACATTCCTAATTTATAAATGTATTTCTTCTTTGGATTCCTTTTTGAATCAATTCCATCATCAGCTTCATTCTTATCCCTGCTTCTAAAGTGACAACATGGTACCCATGATACATTAGGAAGTCAATTCTTCTTCTTTCTTCTTCTTCTTCTTCTTCAAGATTTTATTTATGTGACAGAGAGAGACACAGCAAGAGAGGGAACACAAGCCGGGGGAGTGGGAGAAGGAGAAGCAGGCTTCTCCCTGAGCAGGGAGCCCGATGTGGGGCTCAACCCCAGTCCCTAAAGAAGGGGTGGTGTTTTTAAGTTTCCTAGTGATGTAGCTCCCATCAGTCAAGGGAAATTCCCTAAAAATATGTGGTAGCTGTGAGCCATTACCAGTCAACTCCCATAATAGCTGAGGGCTGGATGTAACAGTCTAGGCTTGACAATTCTATACCTACCTCTGCTGATAAAGATTCTCTATATTTAGGCTCTCATACAACAAAGTCTGGACACAGTAAATATTTATTCTTAGCATATTATATTTATATTTACTTGGTAATTACATTTATTTGCCAAATAAATATATTTTAGCAAAGAATTTTGTGAATCCCATATACAAAGGCACAAACTTTGTCCACTTTTATATTAAGCTACTTCAGAACTCACACTTTTTTGAAAAACTTCTATTGTTCTTCCTAAAACCCAGAAACAGACCATTCAAGCCAGAATATATGTGGCTGATCCCAATACAGAAATGGTCATTTGGGGTGCCTGGGTGGCTCGGTCTGTTAAGTATCTGACTTAGGCTTAGGTCATGCTCCCAGGATCCTGAGATTGAGCCCCCCTGTTGGGCTCCCTGCTCAGCAGGGGGTCTACTTCTCCTTCTCCCTCTGCCCCTCCCCCTGCTTGTGCTGCCTCTCCTTCTCTCTCTCAGATAAATAAATAAAATCTTTAAAAAAAAAAAGAAAAGGGCAGAAGGAACTCACAAAAGAAAATACAAATTATCAATTAAAATATAACTCAAATTATCAATTAAAATATAACTCAACATTTACTCTCTTCAGCAATACAAATATTTTATTAAAAATGAAGTATTTTTCCTACTTAACCTACTAAAATTTTACTTTCTTGGGGTAATGAAGGTGGCAGTAAATAGACAGTTTCACTTGTAATTATGAAATTTTACTTCAGTATGACTTTTCAGAGCAATTTGGTAAACAGGAGAATATTTTTTAAATCGTTGGTTCCACTTATGAAATTATCTGAAGGAAATAAATGAAAGCTGTATAAAACTGAAAGTCATTGTTAGACAGGCAAGGGTGGAGGAAAGATACTCTGAGGCACAGACTGAAGTTCACGTGGCAAATTTCTACAAAAATAAAGTGGAAGGAAGGAAGGAAGGAAGGAAGGAAGGAAGGAAGGAAGGAAGGAAGGGGAATGAAAGGAAAGAAGGAAAGGAGAGGAGAGGAAAGGAGAGGAGAGGAGGGGAGA
>NW_023245510.1:0-687 GCF_002007445.2 Ailuropoda melanoleuca | reverse complement strand
TAAGTGCAGTGATTAACTTTATACTGGGCTAAAGGATGTCCAGATAACCAGTAAAACATTATTTCTGGGTGTGTCTGTGAGGGTGTTTCTGGAAGAGATTAGCATTTGAATCTGTAGACAGAGTAAAGAAGATTTTCCTTGCCAATGCCAGTAGGCATCATCCAGTCCACTGAGGGCCTGAATAGATCAAAAATGCAGGGGAAGGGTAAATTTACTCTGTCTGTTTGAACTAAGACTTACATCTTCTCCTGTCCTCCACATCCACACTCCTGGGTCTCAGGCCTTTAAACTCAGACTGAATTATACCACTGGCTTTCCTGGAGTCTCCGGCTTTCAAATGATGGCAGATCATGGGACACTTTGCCTCTTTAACCACATGATCCAATTCCTGTAAGTCTGTCTCTCTCTTTCTCTCTATATATATCCAATTAGTTCTGTTTTTCTGGAGCACCGTGACAAGTATAAGCATGCACGAATTTCCTAATCATCACTTTAGTGTACATACCTATTTTCTACATCTTTTAGAACAATTTTAGAATTATAGAAATGAGTAGTATGGAGAGATCCCAAATACTTCCCCACCCCATGTAATTTTCCCTAATTTTAACATCTTGCATTAGAATGGTATATTTGTCATAGTTAGATAATTGATGCTGACAGATTATTATTACTATTATTATTTGTATT
>NW_023245509.1:0-1901 GCF_002007445.2 Ailuropoda melanoleuca | reverse complement strand
GCCCCGGCTCCCGGCGCGCGTGCAGGGCCGTCGGGTCACGTGGGCGGTGCGGCCCAATGGGAACGTTCCCCACGCCGCGGCCGCGCGCGCGCGCCCCGGAGGCCCCGCCTGGACGGGAAGGGGCGTGGCCATGGGAGCGGTACGGGGTCTGACCTTGGTCCCTGGCCCGGGCAGGCCAGCTAAGGCTAGAGGACTGCCAGGCCGCCTGGTGCAGTCAGGGCCCATGTGACCCAGAGTGAGGATGGAGGGGGCGAGGTGCACCGGGGCTGAGGAGGGGTCCAGAGGCCAAGAGTATTACTAAACTTACGGGTGCCTTGACTTCCCCGCTTGTCCGTGGGGGCTGAGCCCCAAATGCGCGAGCAGGGTTGCGGGGAGGATGGGGCCTGGATATCGGTCACCCAGCGGCGGCATTGGGGTCTCCTGTACAGCGGACCCCTGGAAGTGGGCTCCTGGAGGTGGTCATCAGGGCCACGGGGACCTCGCGTCCACGGGGGTGGGCTCACATACAGAGGTGCCTGGTAGACGGGAGGCCCAACACTCGTCCATTTCTTTGTGCCACGTGAGCCGTGCCATTTCAGCCCCAGCCAGCCTCTGGGGAGATGTTTAAGGTGGCCCTTTGGGGACTGGTGAGGGGGTCCCCTTCTGGATCAGCAGTTCCTAGGGAGCTGGTGGCTAGGCCAGTGATGGCCTGTGGAGGAGACCTGGGACAGAGGGGGACCAGAGAGGTAGGCACGGAAACAAGTAGTTACACACAACACTGATCATGGTCTGGGTGAGGACCTCACCTGTGTCCCCAGCTTTGTCCCTAGCATTCACACCAGCATCTGGCACACACGTGCTCATGCATAGATGGGGGCGATCAGAAGGTGCCCAGAGGCCCTCAGTTCCTCCCTAAGAGTCAGAAGAGGGGCAGAGGACAAGACCTTGCAGACCTGAGTTAGAATCTCATTCCACCAGCTTATTTAATCCCTTGAGGTAAGGACCATCATTCTCCCTATTTTGTAGATGAGACACAGGGAAGGGTTAAGCAACTTCCAAAAATGACACAGTAAGTCAGGCGTTCAGACCTCCGACGTTTAACCACAAAGCTGGGGCTCCCTGCCCTTGGTGCCTTCAAGCAGAGAACTACAGGCAACATCTGGGGTACATTCCAGGTTTGAAGTCCTGGGAAAAAGGAACCCTCCACTGCAATGGGGGTCTCAACACCCACCAAGGCAGCCCATTGCCCATTTCACTGTGGGACTTTTGGGTCCATTTTCATTGTTAGTATGTTTCTAATGTTTAGCTTGACCCAGCCAGGGGTCCCTGCATCCCTCCCTGACTTGTTTCAAACTCTTCCTCCTCCCCCGCCCAAAATCTCAGGGAGGTTTCTATCACGGAGCCCTTTGCTGTGGAGCAGGGGTGTGGCCTCCCCATGGGCTCCCAGATGTCTCGTCCATCTCCCTGTGCCTGGCATCAGTGCAGGCAGGGAGGCAGGGGATCCCGCGGCTCTGGCCCCAGACGCTCCTGGAGTGCAGGCCTTGTGCCTGGACACTCCCAGTGAGCCCACACCAGGCCCTGCGGAGGAAGGACCGTGTGCGGATGAGAAAATAGAACTCAGTTAAGGCAGAGTTGAGTTTTCACCCAGGTCCAGGGAGGCCAGGGCCCGCACAATGCTGTGATTGGGATGGGCTGGAGAGAAGGGGAGTGATCACGGTGGGAAGGGCTGGCTCAGAACTGACCTCCCTTTAATGCAGGAAAACACGTGGGCTGAAGAGGTGATGGCTGAGCAAGGGACAGGCAGAGTCAGAATCCAAGCCTATAAAATGGGCAGAAGATATGAACAGACACTTTGCAATGAAGACATACAAATGGCTAACAGACACATGAAAAAATGTTCAAAATCATTAGCCATCAGGGAA
>NW_023245508.1:0-1901 GCF_002007445.2 Ailuropoda melanoleuca | reverse complement strand
TTGTTTTAATTTGTATTTCTTTGAACACCAGTGGATGCAGAACATGTTTAAAAGCTTAGGGATTATAAAGTGGTGATAAGCTTACTGTTCTCTGATGCCTGATTTACTCAGCCTGGTAAATTCTAGGCTGTCCAAGTGAATAATTATTGAGAATATTTAAAAGAAATTTTGAGTTAATTCATATATATATATATATATATACACACACCTATATATGCTCAAAATTCGAAATTTGGGGGACAAATAACCTCATAGAATCAATCGCAGTTTCATAAAGTTTATAGGGATGATTCCACAAAGAACTGTTATTTCAGGTAGAGTTGGAGAGGTTAGATACAAAAGCAGGATGTTTGGAAAGAAAAGCAGTTTTTAGTGCAGCAGTAATTAAACCTGGAGCATTGGAGTCTTTTTTTTCTTTGATTTTTTAGTCAATTTAGATCAACTCTTTTAAATATAAAAATCCCATAATAGTTACATGGTCACACTACTCTCCGTGAAATAGTTTATAATTTTTATGGTATGTGTGTGTGGATGGAGGCGAGATAAATATCTGTCAATGATAATGATAATGTAATAACTTTCTTTAAAAATATCTGGGCAAAGTTAATTTTGGAAAGAAAGCATTAAAATTATTCACCTCAGTGGAAGTCATGTTCGTTTCTTTTTCTAAAGACCCCTATATTTTATCTTCAACATGGCTCTTGAGAGTGAAACAAACACGTGTCCGTCTTCTACATTTCCATACATGCCATCATCTCTGTGTAGATGTGCGATCACTCCTGGCAGCGAAAAGGAAGGCCCTATAAGGGAAGAAGGGGGAGGAGGGAAGAAAGAGAAGGGTTCCTTTAAACATTAGATCAATAGGTATCTACCAGGGTATTTTCAGTGCTACCTAAAATACAAGAGCACAAAGATATTTGTTTATTGTAACTTGGGATGCATTTTTTAAAACAATTTTTGGGGAATCTTACTAAAGAGTAAAAAAACAGGGGCACCTGGGTGGCTCAGTCGGTTAAGCGTGGGACTCTTAGTTTCTGCTCGGGGTCCTGATCTCAGGGTCATGAGATTCAGCTCCCGAGTGGGCTTGGCACTCGGTGGGGAGTCTGCTTGGGATTCTCTCTCTCCCTTTTCCTCTGCTGCTCCCCCTGCTGCTCTCTCTCTGTCTCTCTCTAAAATAAAAAAAAAAACTTTAAAAAGCAAACAAAAAACAAACAAAACACCCCAGAAAAGCTGTGATATCATATCAAGTTTTTAAGGGAGAAACCGAAAACTAAAGTAATTATAGCACATTATGGAATGTTGTATTTTAGGTACATTATTTTGATAAAAATGGGTATTAGAGACTGTTGTAAATGCTTACACGTTCTCAGTGAGTGGTCTTTGGGGCACTGTTTACAGAAGAGCCTTTTACAAAGAACTAGCACTTGATGCAATTGTGATTTGCATCCGTCATCATGAAAATTGCTTTTGTTTTCACATATGTCTTCAGTTTCACAAATAAAAATGACTCAAATTGAAATTTAAGGAGAAACCACCAAAGAAACCTTTTGATTAGCTCCATCAGAAGGAATAGCAGGGTGACTGGCATTTGATTGTAAAATCCGGTTTCTGTCGACCTTCCCAACAGGTTTATTTTTGATGTAATTTCCTAAAGTGTTTGCAGAGATGTGGGCATTTTGATTAAAAATATTCCCACAAAACTTTCCAGACATTTTTAAGGTATCTTAAAATGAAGAAGGCACTATCAGAAAAGGCTGTTGTGACAGAAAAAGTTCAGAGGAAAAAAAATTAGTATTTTAAATTTGAATTTAGAACTTCAAAGCTAGAATTGTTCTTGTGAAAGGAAAAAGTTTTCTCATGGCAAATCTTACTATTTATTTATTTATTTATTTATTTATTTA
>NW_023245507.1:0-1901 GCF_002007445.2 Ailuropoda melanoleuca | reverse complement strand
TTTTTTTTTTTTTTTTTTTAAGTAGCCTCCCTGCCCAGCCTGGAGCCCAGTGTGGGGCTTGAACTCACAACCCTGAGATCAAAAACCTAGCTGAGATCAAGAGTCAGATGCTTAACCAAGTGAGCCACCCAGAGTCCCCGGTTTTGGTTTTTGTTTTTGTTTTCATTTAATAGCTTTATTGAGGCATAAATTACATGTCATTAAAATTCACTCATTTTGATGAGTTATAATTTGAGGTTTTGAGTAAATTTAGAGTGTGACTGTCACCACAATGCAATTTTAGAATACTTCCATCACCTGAGAAAGACCCTCGTACCCATGTGCAGCCAATCCCCGTTCCCACCCCCAGCCCCAAGCAATCGCTAACCTACTTTCTATCTATAGATTTTATGGCTGGTTTTTTAAATAACAGTCTCCATGATTTTACCTTGTTCACAACTGCCGGGTCCCATCTCAATAAATGCAGCAAAACAACATCAAGGAAACTGAGTAACTGTTTGCTTTCTTAACAACAACAAAAAATGTCATTAATGTAATTTCCTTTCTAGTCATTACACAGACTACATGCTTTGCCATAAAGTAATTTCAAAGAGTTCATACCAGAAAGACCATATTCTTGGCCATAACAAAATAAAGATATACATAAAAATCCCACAAAGTTGGCACTTTTAAGTCTAAATTGTAATCAGATTTAAATAATTTGAAATTTGGGTGTTTTATATATCAAGTAGAAGTCTAAATGTGAGAATATGCCAAAGAAATTAAACAGAAGAATATAAAACAGGAATCTAGCCTTTGACTTGATAAAAGAATATACAAAAATGTACAATAGTACTTTCATCTATTAATCATTCAACTTGCGGTGACATTCAGACTAACCACTAACACTAAAAAATAAATGGATAATACAAGTGAAGTTTTAAAAATATTTTTCTTCTGTAAGTAAATGTAATTGTATTTTCAAACTGCTCACCAAGTGGTGATGTACCAAACCACGTCAATCTTATAATTCCCAAGAAAAGTATATGAATTTTTTAAAACTACATATCGCAGGAAGGAAAAAAATACAGAAAAGTAGAAAAACAATTTTTCCTAGTATTTAAGATTACTCAGTATTTTTGTCTTTATTTTTTTCTGTATCTTTTTCAAACCTGAACCCATACCACCTATGAAAAAAATTTAAGATTTTTAGAGCGCAGGGAGCAGGAGAGAAAGAATCTCAAGTCGGCTCTGTGCTCACTGTATCTCACAACGCGGGAGATCATGACCTGAGCCGAAATCGAGAGTCATACGCTTAACTGCTTCACCAACTGAGCCACCCCAGGCGCCCCATGAAATTTTTATTGTTCTTTTCATTAAGCATAAAGCATTCTTTTCAGATGCCTTCTGCTTTTAGCCACAATAACTCAAACACGTGGAAATAAAGACCACCCAAATGAGAACAAGGACTATATATCTAGAGCTGGCTATAGAAAAGGAGTCAGCCTTTTGCTGACTTGCGTTTGGCAGAGGCTCAAAGGTAGAGGAGTGGGGAAGCCTTAGCGTGAAAACAAGGGAAGGCTTCAGGTGTGCTCTGATTGGAGGCTGTTGGCCTGGAAGGGAAAGCTGGCTGACTAGAAGGGTGTCTTTTGTGTTGGTGTGAGGAGCGTAAGCCGCTTTCTCTGGTTGGTCCTGAGACAAAGAGGGAAGTGCAAAATATAGGGAAATTGGTAGTTATTGACCAAGTCCTGTCTGCTCTAAAGGTTGTAGTTTAGCTTGGGGGATTGGGGGTTGGTTGCTATGGAGGCTGTCATATGTGGTCTGGTCAGACTCCGTTTGTAAATTCAGCCTCTCAAACATGTTTTTAAAGATTTATTTGAGAGAGCACACAAGAAAGCGAACGGGGGGGGGGGCAGAGGAAA
>NW_023245506.1:0-1901 GCF_002007445.2 Ailuropoda melanoleuca | reverse complement strand
TTTGGGAAAGACTTCATAAGGAAGTTGACTATTGAAAATGCAAACTTTGGCGGGCCCTGAAAGAGACATTGGTCTTACCTGTGGTGAGCTGTGACGCTATGGAGACATTTCTCCGTTCAGGTGTGATGGTGCTTATCAGTTATGTCCGATGACTCTTTCACCAATGAATTTGCATCACCTGTTTGTCTAAACATCAAGAAAAGGCCATCTTTAGGTCTGGGAAAAAGTAGACTTTTAATCACAGACAAAACTATTCATCCTTATTTTTACTTGATTTGTATATTAAATTGTTTTGTCAACTTCTAAAGTTCCTTTAACTTTTGTTCCCTGTGCCACGTGCCTGATGAAGTCAGCACAATCTCTGTTTCATACGGTTTTCGTGTCCTTTCATGAAATCGCCATGAAAATGGTTCTCAGGTATATCCATGAAGTGTTGGAAAGGTCGAGTGCATTCATCGAATCCCAACTGAATGCATCTCAGAATTCAGGAAAAGGAATAATGTTTAATGGTAATATTGGTAATAATTGCAGTCACAAGATCGTCTGGAGATATTTGTTGAGTACCTGGGCACAAGGCACTGTTCTAAGCACTTCACGTCTGTTGTCTCACTTAATTCTCATCATACCCCTACTATTGTCATATTTTACAGATGAAGAAACTGGGACACAGAAAGGTTAAGTGTAACATGCCCAAAGTTCTACATCTAGCAAATAGCAGAGCCAGGATGCAAATATAGAATGGTTTGCATCCAGACTCAGTGTTCTCAATGCTGAAGGATAATACAGTAAATGAAATGCTAATGACCCTTCCTTTAGAAAAGCATATAGTGTAATGCTCTGGAAGAGTGCTTTCTGATAGAAATGTAATGCAAGCCATAAATGTGAGCCGTATGTGCAATTTTAAGTTTTCTAGTAGCCACAATAAAAAAGTCAAAAGAAACAGGTAAAGTAATTGTAGTAATATCTTATATTTAGCCCAGTACATCCAAAATATCATCATGTCAGCATGTAATCTACAAAAAACATCATTGATGAGGCGCTTTATAACCTCTTGCCCATACTAAGTTTTTGACATCTGGTGTGTATTTTATACTTAAGTACATTTCCGTTCATCCTAGCCATATTCCGAATGTTAAGCAGCCACATGTGGCTAGTAACTACCATAGTGGATAGCGCTGCTCTAGAAAGACCTAGGAATAAATACATTGTTCTTTTCCATTTCAAGAGACATTCACTTCAAGTTACATTTGAAAACTTTTAAGGAAGAAAAAAAGGGGGATATCATGCAGTGAGTAAAAGAGTTAATCATTTTCAAATGTTCAAGAGACTCCATTAAAGAAAAAGTGGCCGTGTGTCCCAAAGCAGGGAATCCTTTGGGAGCAATTGAGTCCGTAACAATAACAAAATTCCCTGGCTCCCCCCTGGGCAGGCTGGGGAGCAACCAGCAGTACTTCGAAACGTTCTTTGTGCCTTCCAAATATTTCCTCAGAGAGCTCCCCAGTCCTACTGAGAATACCATGTCGGGGATGGAAAATTTGTCATTTAACAGAAACATAACTTTGCTGTTGCTCCTATGATGAATTTGATGTTTTATCAGTAGCAGTTTCACAGTATTATTTACTTGGTGTTGCTGCTGGCACGTTGCTGTACCCTCACACGGTCATTTCAGCATCTCTTTGCAGTTCCTTTGGAAATGTTTCCCATCAGCGGGTGATTTGGGGGCCCTTATCACTCTCTATTGTCCTTGTTGGAGCGGATGTCATTTCTAGCATTTAAAACTTATCCCCCAAATGTTAACTCTGTTATAACCTCAGTCCTTTCTTCTAGGAGCAAGACATTGGTTGGGGAGTTACTTAGAGAACACTGTTTTCTTTCTTTTAGTGTCATCATTTCACAAATCA
>NW_023245505.1:0-1901 GCF_002007445.2 Ailuropoda melanoleuca | reverse complement strand
AAGACTTGTGATGGTTAACACGGTTTGTAAAGGAGGACAGAAGAGAATCAGGGATGATTCCCATTTCTTTAGCCTGAGCATACGGATGGGTAATAGCAGTGCTGTTCTCAGAGATAAGAGAGACAGACACAACAAAATGGATAATTGCGTCTCATCTGCAATATTGTTCTGAAAGAGAGGAACCCAGTGTTCTGAGAATGGAATTTGAAGTTCAGTGAAGGTTTCCCAGAGAAAGGACTATTTGAAATAGAATCCAAGGAAAGAGAAGCAGTGGAGCAAAGGAAGAGGCAAGGAGGGCTGCCTGTGCAAAGGTCCTGGGGCAGTCTGAATGTCTTCATTCCAAGTCACTTTTACGCACCTGTACCCATGTGCTGAGGAATCACGGCAGGCAGGCAGCAGATGGATACATATGGCAGACAGGAAAATAGGCAAGGAGGCTTGAAGGTATCACGGAGGGCAGCCCAGCCAGCCCAGCGCTGTCAGAGATGCTTTCCCAAGGAGGTGACACCATAGTTAAGTCTTGAAAAATGCATGGAAGTTAACCAAGAGGAAAAGTGGTTGAGGGCGGCTTTCCAGGCTGTTGTTGACGCAAAGGATGTCTCATCGAGTAGCCGTTGTGAAATATTTGGTGGGTGCGTATGTGGGTAAATAAGGTCAGGCAGTGAAGGGGCCTGGGGCAGTGCACAGGGGCCAGACCACACAGGGCTTACGATGGGTTGATGGGTGATGGGTTTTACTTGAGCTAGAGGCAGCGGGGAGCCCTGGAACGATAGGGGTGTGGATAGACTTCGCAATCCTCCTTAGCAGCTGGTGTCCCTGCTCCCGGAGGCCTGTTTCTGTGGCCACGTGGGGCTTGTCATGCCCCAGAAATGCTTCTGAGCCAAGATCTCGTGCCAAATCCATTAATAACCCTGCTGCCGAGCCCCATTGCTCATTTCTGACATTATCCAGGCTCCCATCCCCAGAGTTGCCGGCCTGAGAATTTTCACAACTCCTGCAGAACCGTGGCTCTGGTGTGCTCCCCCCCCACCTTGACCATGACCCTGCAGTGAGCCAAGCCATGGCCTCCCATTACAGAATCAAGTGCATGAACACCTTCTTTCGTTAACCAGGACACTGTGCCTTCTCTTCTCTTCTTTTTAATGCTAAGACCTAGATGTGTAGAATATAGAACGTGTGGAAGATAGGGGAACTAAAAGGAAGAAAAAAAAAGGAACCTCCCAAAAACCACTGCTGTTCGCATTTTGCTATGTTTCCTTCCCGTGTTATCCATACGTTGTTAGAATTGAGATCATTCCACGGAGAATGTTGTTGTGTCTCTTATCATTTTAATGTAATCATTTGTAATAAAAAAATCTCATAAACCTTTTAAGTCTTTATCTGTGAACCTATCCTGATTTCCTTAACCAGTCCCAGTTGGCAGAGCTCTACCATATAAACCTTCCTCCCCATCCTGTTCTGTGACAAATGCCTCTGTGCATAACGCTTTTTCTATATTTTGAATTCCCCCCAAAATGTGCACTTATGAGTCAAAAGATGAGGACACCTTCCAAGCTCTTGATTTTGCCAAGCTGCCTCCCAAAAGGCTTCTACGGTTTGCCCTTCCCACCAGCAATGCCTGAATGTGTCTGTTTCACCATACCTTCCCCAGCACCCAGTATTTTAACTTTTAAAGATCCTTGCTGGAAAAGTAGGTTGGAAAAAAAAAAAAAAAGATAGTGAGTGCACTGCTTCAAGATGCCTTCTCGGTGAGATCGGTCCTTTGGTCCAAACATTTGATAAACACTTGTGTTTCTGTTGTGACTTGCTGCACCCGTATAGGAAATGGAACGAAATGTTATTCTTACCAATTTGCATGAGCACTTGAGATAGTGAGGATATTTTTATCTGTGCGTCTCTTT
>NW_023245504.1:0-4916 GCF_002007445.2 Ailuropoda melanoleuca | reverse complement strand
GAAACAAAGTGGTTCAATCGAAGAATTCTGTTTTAATTCCACCCTAAACATAGGTACTTTTGGGACTATCTTACCTGTCTTTTTTGCTTATGTGAGTTCTGAGTCAATGCCCTCAATAGCGTAAGGCAAGGAACTCTGGTGATCCCATGCTCTTCATTCCCCTCGGGGTCTTAGGGTAATAGGGAACACAGTGAGTGTGCCCATTACCCTCTCACCATAATCGCAAAACGACTTCAATACCTTTCACATCATGGGTAATAGCAACAGCAACACTGTTGCTGGTACATTCAGCAAAACTGATAAAAAGCTTCATATGTATTATCATGCTCACCAGCATTTTGCAACAACTCTAAAATTGCTATGGCTCTAAAAATACTCCACTTTTTATCTTGAGAAAAAAAAAGAATGAGAGCTGATGAAGGTGTCAATATTTTATTGATATTTATTCATTTATATTTATTATAATTTGATTTTTGGTGTATGCCTAAAATGCATGAACTACCAGTGCCTCTCAGAACTCTGATATTGATGTGGCGGAGAGCAACGCTAGGTCAGAGGGCTGAGCTCTGAATGATCAAGACCAGTGACCACGTGCCATCCATGGTCTCTACTGTAAAATATGAATAAGGCTGTCCACAGAAATCGTCAGTTTCTTGATTCCTTGGTAATTAGTGTCGTACATTTTTCATCTTGCCTTTACATTACATTGCACCCTACATTGCATATATCCTCTTAAAAAAAAAGACTCATCAGCAGTGATCGTAGTCTCTACCACAGATTTATATTAATGTCTTTTATTTTTCAGTTTGCACACTGTGACTGAGTTGCCGTGATCAGTAGGTAGCTCTAGAGAATATACTGTTTGACTTGTTGGTGGCATTTTGATGATTTGATGACATTTACTGAAGTCCGCCAATGTAGCTGCTTATGCCTNTTTTTCAGTTTGCACACTGTGACTGAGTTGCCGTGATCAGTAGGTAGCTCTAGAGAATATACTGTTTGACTTTTTGGTGGCATTTTGATGATTTGATGACATTTACTGAAGTCCGCCAATGTAGCTGCTTATGCCTAATGAGGCGAGAGCTTTTTCACTTACTAAGCGGGTCAATTTCTTCACCTTTCATTCTGGCCAGCTTTCTCACAAATCCGTATTTTCTCATTAAAAACATTGATTCNTATTTTCTCATTAAAAAAATTGATTATGGATCAATGCAATTACATCATCAGTATTTGGAAAACAAGCCGAAGCTCCGATTGTGATTAAGTTCTCTAACCGGAGCAGCACAGCGCAAAGTATAAGTTAGTCAATTGGAAGATGAACGAACCCAGGATCCGAACTGAAATACTTTATATGGTTCTCATCCACAGCATTCCTTAAGTACACAACTCTCATTTTTCTCTTAATACTCTTTTCTTTAGCATTCTATAGCTTTCTAGACAGAACAAGGGCCCTACTGTTTTTGTTTTCTTTTATTTTAATAAAGCATAACCTTACTCCTTTTCCCATAAAGTCCCATATTTATTTTTCTTAAAGTGTTATTATACACAGATACCCAGATAAAACTAGTTTGTTTTTTTTTCTTAAAAATTGAGGAATGAAAAAAGTCATAAAGAATACCGGGATCTATCTTACCAAATAAAACACATATTTCTTCTTTAATTAGAAGCTTAACGATATTTTCAAAGACAGGTAATTTTGTTGATTAGCTCAAATCTTCAGAATTAAGCAAGCACTGAGGCACCTGGGTGGCTCAGTCAGACATCTGCCTTCTGCTCGGGTCATGATCTCAGGGTCCTGGGATCGAGCCCCATGTAGGGTTATCTGCTCAGCAGGGACTCTGTTTCTCTCTCTCTCTCATAAATAAAATCTTTCTTAAAAATCTTAAAAAAAGGAGAATTAAACAAATACCTTAGGCAGACTCTCGTGCTTTGCACTGGCACTAAATGGTTGATATATTTTAGTAGTAATATTTAAAAGTGTGACTGGCCTTGGGGAAATGATCCCAGGGACATTAGAAAGAACTACTGTTAATTAAACAACTGTTTTATCTCATGGGGAGAATATAGAATTTTCATGGAACTATCTATATTTTCTTTAAGTTATAATGACTGCAATTCAATATCTATTTTTCAATAATAGATATTTTGTGGTGGGTCTGTTGGGCACACTGGTCAAGTCCCACAGGATTATAATTATTAATATGCCAAGACTATGTAAGGAACATAAATTTTAATTTTCCCCATAAGATTTTTGTGTTTTTTGTGGAATAGATTTTGGTCCAATACTGATAAAAGAAATTTGTACCATGTCCTAACTTGCATGATTTTTCAATTTTAATTTTTATTTCATTTTTAAATGTCTTTTAAACACAAATTTTCCTAGTAACAATCTTTTTCAAATGATTAAACACATCAAGTTAAGCTGATAATTGGCATGTATTTTACTGCTGTCATAAACCCTAAAAATTTAGCTGTTGGTTTCTTTTACTATGAGAACACTGTAAACAGCACCACGGTTCACATACTGTTCCATGGAAGCAGTGTCTCATAGTATCTAACATGGTTAACGCTATAAAGAAGTAAATAAGTTTTCTTTCTTTCTTAGTACTTGGAATGTTTTAGCCTTGGAATTTCTAAGACTATTTCATTTAGTAAGTAGACATATCATTATTCTTTGCAGCGTTTGTAATGAGCTAACAAAACTATGGAAATCACCCTATTTTATGATAATGTATTTGTTGTGGAACCAACTCATAAATAAATATAAGCTGAAAATACTTACAAATTAGCACAATGGGAATAATTACTAAAAATTCTAATGAAATCTTGGGGGGGGGGCGGNAAACTATGGAAATCACCCTATTTTATGATAATGTATTTGTTGTGGAACCAACTCATAGATAAATATAAGCTGAAAATACTTACAAATTAGCACAATGGGAATAATACCTAAAAATTCTAATGAAATCTTGGGGGGTGGGACAAAAAGTCTTGAAAAGGCCACAGGAGTTTGTTTAATCTAGGCAGGAGCAATGGGTATAAAAAGCTTCATAACTTCCTAGTTTTATTTCCTTCTAGAAAAAAAAAATAGTAAAGTTTCCTGCTACATTTGCAAAAATTAAAGGGCTATTCCTTAATCTTTATTTTCCAAATAAGTGAACTAACAGTGGGATGATAGGTTAAAGTATTTCTTTAATCTTCAACTGGATACATCTACCTTTAAAATAAGTAAGACAAATCTCTAACCATTTCAAAGCAAAAGTTAAAACAAATGTATTTTATCTTTTTTTAAATTTAAAATCAGTTTCATTAACATATAGTGTNTGTATTATTAGTTTCAAAGGTAGAGTTCAGTGATTCATCAGTTGGATTTAACACCCTGTGCCCATTACATCAAGTACCCTCCTTAATGCCCCTCCCCCAGTTACCCCATCCCCCCATCTCCCCTCCAGCAGCCCTCAGTTTGGTTCCTAGAGTTAGAAGTCTATCACCCAGGGGCGCCTGGCTGGCTCAGTCGTTAACCATCTGACTTCAGCTCAGGTCATGATCCCAGGGTCCTGGAGTCCAGCCCTCACGTTGGGCTCCCTGCTCAGGGAGGAGCCTGCTTCTCCCTCTCCCTCTGCCCCTCCCCCTGCTTATGTGCGCTTTCTCTCTGTCAGTAAATAAATAATCTTAAAAAAATACTCTCTGTCAGTAAATAAATAATCTTTAAAAAAAAAAGTCTCTTAAGTCTCTTATGGTTTGTCTCCCTCTCTAATTTTGTCATTTTATTTTTCCTTCCCTTCCCCTATGTTCCTCTGTTTTGTTTCTTAAATTCCACATACAAATGAAGTCATATGATATTTGTCTTGTGGTTGATCCATCTTACTTATACCTGTATCAAATAAAAAACTATGCATCAAATAAAGGATATGGTTATAAATTGGGCAAGAAAATCAGTGGAAAATGGTGCATTACTAAATTAATACATCAGGTTTTTGGGTTTTTTAAATATTATTTATTTGTTTATTTAGTTATTAAATGATTTATTTTTTTGAGACAGAGAGAGAGGGAGAGCAGGGGTAGGGGTGGAGGGAGAGAGAGAATCTCAAGCGGGCTCCATGCTGAGTGCAGAGCTTGACATGGAGCTCAATCTCATGACCCTGAAATCATGACCTGAGCTGAAATCAAGACCCGGTCGCTTAACCCACTGAGCTACCCAGGTGCCCCTTGTTTTTTTTAAAAAAAATAAATTACAGTTTTATAAAAACTCAACAAGAAAACTGTGATAATCAGCTTGTCCAAATGTACAGTGAACTTCAATGGAATTATTTCTAAATTATCTGTTCCTGAATGAGTATCACTTTCTCTACACACACACACACACACACACACACAATTCAGGTAAAATACACTGTGTAAGCTCACTGTATAAGTGTCCAAATGCCACTCTACAGTAGTCTAGCTCCTTGCCAGCTCCTGATGTCACCTACCATGCATTCCCTCACTATATATTACTGCCATCTTGTGGGTGGTTCTTCATAACTATTTTAGCTAAAAATTTTCCAGTTGTATTTTTGGATTTGCCTCAAAAAAAATCAATGATTCATCTAGAAAGTGGCAGTCACCGTGCTAAGTAGCAGGTTTGAAAGTTAAAATGGACACCAATCCCATTTCAAAAAGATTACATAGCAATTCTCATTTGACGAAATTTCATTTTGAAAGAGTAAAGAATGAAGACATATCAATAAAAGAGGGTGTCTAGTAGCTCTTGAATAAAGATAAAATATGACCTTACATTTATCTAGGATTTGGTCCATAGATTTCAGTTTCATATTTTAATGTATGAGTCAATGCAGACAATATCAAGCTCTTAGAGGATGATGAACACAAATTAAACTCATCCGAAAGTGGTGTGTAAATGTGAAAGGTATGTA
>NW_023245503.1:2813-2887 GCF_002007445.2 Ailuropoda melanoleuca | reverse complement strand
GTCCTCGAAAATCCTGAACCTTTTCATTCATGGTCCCTTACTCACGAGAGATGATGATCGTTGATATTTCTTTC
>NW_023245503.1:468-2493 GCF_002007445.2 Ailuropoda melanoleuca | reverse complement strand
TTCCACCTTCCATAAGGCCGTCGTGACTTCAAGGGCTTTCCCCTCACACTTTGTTTCTTGGTTCTTAGGGCTGGATCCTCCCCAGGCCCCTACACCCAATGTGGAATCTGGGACCCCAGTGTAAAGGCTGCTGTTCCCTGGAGGTGTTTTCCTGGACGCTCTGCTTTATTACCAATGAGAAGGGCGCTGAGTCCTCGAAAATCCTGAAACTTTTCATTCATGCTCCCTTACTCACGAGAGATGATGATCGTTGATATTTCCCTGGACTGTGTGGTGTCTCAGAGACCACTATGGGGCANGTCTCAGAGACCATTATGGGGCACTCTCGTCAGGCTTCACCGACCACTTTCCCTCATGTTTCCCTATTCACGAATGGTGATGATAGTGCTAAGAAGGTCCCTGTACGGTGTGTTCTCTGACGGACGTGTTTTGGGCCTTTTCGTTCCATTGCCGCCAGCAGTTTTCACAGGACTTCCCAAGGGAGCAAACATTTCGTTGGAAGCGGGTTTTGGCCGAATTGTGTTTCTCAGTGCTGTGTTCGTCGTGTTTCACTCACGGTACCAAAGCACCTTGATTCCTGTTCCACCTTCCATAAGGCCGTCGTGACTTCAAGGGCTTTCCACTCACACTTTGTCTCTTGGTTCTAAGGGCTGGATCCTCCCCAGGCACCTACACCCAATGTGCAATCGGGGTCCCCAGTGAATAGGCTGCTGTTCGATGGAGGTGTTTTCCTGGACGCTCTGCTTTATTACCAATGAGAAGGGCGCTGAGTCCTCGAAAATCCTGAACCTTTTCATTCATGCTCCCTTACTCACGAGAGATGATGATCGTTGATATTTCCCTGGACTGTGTGGTGTCTCAGAGACCACTATGGGGCACTCTCGTCAGGCTTCCGCGACCACTTTCCCTCATGTTTCCCTATTCACGAAGGGTGATGATAGTGCTAAGACGGTCCCTGTACGGTGTTGTTTCTGACGGACGTGTTTTGGGCCTTTTCGTTCCATTGCCGCCAGCAGTTTTGACAGGATTTCCCCAGGGAGCAAACATTTCGTTGGAAGCGGGTTTTGTCCGAATTGTCTTTCTCAGTGCTGTGTTCGTCGAGTTTCACTCACGGTACCAAAGCACCTTGATTCCTGTTCCACCTTCCATAAGGCCGTCGTGACTTCAAGGGCTTTCCACTCACACTTTGTTTCTTGGTTCTAAGGGCTGGATCCTCCCCAGGCCCCTACACCCAATGTGGAATCGGGGTCCCCAGTGAAAAGGCTGCTGTTCCCTGGAGGTGTTTTCCTGCATGCTCTGCTTTATAACCAATGAGAAGTGCGCTGAGTCATCGAAAATCCTGAACCTTTTCATTCATGCTCCCTTACTCACGAGAGATGATGATCGTTGATATTTCCCTGGACTGTGTGGTGTCACAGAGACCACTATTGGGCACACTCGTCAGGCTTCCGTGACCACATTCCCTCATGTTTCCCTATTCTCGAAGGGTGATGATAGTGCTAAGACGGTCCCTGTACGGTGTTGTTTCTGACGGACGTGTTTTGGGCCTTTTCGTTCCATTGCCGCCAGCAGTTTTGACAGGATTTCCCCAGGGAGCAAGCATTTCATTGGAAGCGGGTTTTGGCCGAATTGTCTTTCTCAGTGCTGTGTTCGTCGTGTTTCACTCACGGTACCAAAGCACCTTGATTCCTGTTCCACCTTCCATAAGGCCGTCGTGACTTCAAGGGCTTTCCCCTCACACTTTGTTTCTTGGTTCTAAGGCCAGGCCCCTACACCCAATGTGGAATCGGGGTCCCCAGTGAAAAGGCTGCTGTTCGCTGGAGGTGTTTTCCTGGACGATCTGCTTTATTACCAATGAGAAGGGCGCTGAGTCCTCGAAAAACCTGAACCTTTTCATTCATGCTCCCTTACTCACGAGAGATAATGATCGTTCATATTTCTTTGGACTGTGTGGTCTCAGAGAGCACTATATGGGGCACTCTCGTCAGGCTTCCGCGACCACTTTCCCTCATGTTTCCCTATTCA
>NW_023245503.1:0-276 GCF_002007445.2 Ailuropoda melanoleuca | reverse complement strand
TCACGGTACCAAAGCACCTTGATTCCTGTTCCACCTTCCATAAGTCCGTCGTGACTTCAAGGGCTTTCCCCTCACACTTTGTTTCTTGGTTCTAAGGGCTGGATCCTCCCCAGACCCCTACAACCAATATGGAATCGGGGTCCACAGTAAAAAGGCTTCTGTTCGCTGGAGGTGTTTTCCTGGACGCTCTGATTTATTACCAATTAGAGGGGCGCTGAGTCCTCGAAAATCCTGAACCTTTTCATTCATGCTCCCTTTCTCACGAGAGATGATGAT
>NW_023245502.1:0-1900 GCF_002007445.2 Ailuropoda melanoleuca | reverse complement strand
CAATTACAAGTTTGTTTTCACTGATCTTCAAAATCAATACTTCCTGAATAATTTCATCCAAATTTATAATTTCTGTGTAAAGATTTAATGATGGATTCCAATCAAAGTTGGGGATGGGGACTTTCTCATATATAAACACATTAATTAAACAACAAAGGGAGGCTTCATGCATTCAAGCAAATTCCTTCTCTTGCAAATCTATTTTATTTATTTATTTACTATTAATTAATTATTATTCTAAAGATTTATTTATTTGAGAGAGAGAGGGAGAGCAAGCAGGGAAGGGGGAGAAGGAGATGGAGAGAATCTCAAGCAGACTCCCCGCTGAGCACAGAGCCCCACCTGTGACTCGATCTCACAACCCTGAGATGATGACCCCAGCCAAAATCAAGAGTCAGACGCTTAACTGACTGAGCCACCCAGGTGCCCCTGCAAATCTATTTTAATGCAATTAAAAATAGTCACTTTTTATTCCAGGTTATGTTGTTTTGATTTGTATCTCTTGAATCTTTCATAAATTGCAATATACTCTACATAGGATTTATGATTTACCGTTTATCCTGCCTCATAAAATGTTTTTGATACTTTAGCCTACATTTATTTCTCCTTAAAAATTCTGATAGCATGTATTATCTAATTTATACAATGAAAGTCATCATCATATACTGTTTTTGTTGGGAAATATAAGGTAGGGGTAAATGTTTGAACTGGATGATCTCCTAAGTTTGATTCTAAGATTTGGTGCTTCTTAGTTTTATGAAGGCTTTAAGATTTGAAAATGTCCTTTTTCAATCAATGCAAGCAATAACCACATAATCAAAATCATTTCTCTATTTTTTTAAATAAACAGCTGCTAGAGGAGAGTTAGAGAAACTGAGACTCCAATTCTTCCTTTAAGTTTGGCTCCTTTATTCAGCATGATGATTGATATCACTCACTTATCATTTAACTTGATACTCTTCTCTTGGCAACAGTTACTTTCCATTAGGCTCAGTGGATGATATCATCACTGTCCATATGATTAAATGACACTTAGTAATATGGATTTCCCAAATTGTGTAATATCTTCCTATTATGTCATCGCTATCCCCATTTTATAGCCAGAACACAGGCAAATTTGGCTGTACAGTGAAGAGTTCAGATAGATAAATACAAGAAGGGGAGGTTTTAATTTGGCATTGGCATGGTTTAACATTCATAAAAAATTGTTTTACTGCCCAGATGTTGGAAATTTATTAATTATCATATTGGCTCTTGGGCCTGGTTCTTGCAAGAACTATAGTAGATGCCAGAAGCTAAATAACCTTTTGTCATTCTGCTGAATAAAGGATTGTTTGTGCTCTCCAGTTGATGAATTATCTCTGTGGCTTGTCATTATAAAAAGAAACTCATCTTGTTCACTGGCCTGGCAGGAGATGAGAAGGCCCTAGAGAGAGCACAGAGAGTTTTTCCTCTCACAAATCATATGTAGGATAGATGCTATGGGTCCTATCTGGAAATGAATGTGGAAGGAACCCAGGACAAAGCATAAAACTTGCATTGTTACTACTAGTTGATATATGATAGATTATTACAAATTTACAGAATTAAACATCTGCTTTTATCCATACTAAATTATTTTAAATCTAGCAATCAATTCTAGCACAGATAAATGTACTTTTGCGTGTGCTTTTTGGAAATAAGGGAAAGTTTAAATTCTAATGAAGCTAAGACAATATCAGTAGTTTTATAATTATTTTACTACTTCATGACAAACATGTATGGAAACGCTTGCTATCAAAGTCTATCACTGTGTATTGAAGAGAAAAAGCTAATTTATTTCTTTAAATTACTGTGTTTTCATAAACAAAATGTGTCAAAATCTGCAACTGGATAAACTGTTTTGCTGGTTTTTTTTTTT
>NW_023245501.1:0-1900 GCF_002007445.2 Ailuropoda melanoleuca | reverse complement strand
CTGAGCATTTATATTTCATCATGAGTCAGAAACAGTGGCCAACTTTTATCAAAAAGTTTACCTTTATCTCTGCCCTTCCAAGACAGGACAGGGAAAAGTCAGCTATTATCCTTGACTGCTATGGAAGTAGCTGAATGTGAATTAAACGGAAGGAGCAGTAAAAGATGAGCCCAAGGAGAAGGAAAGGAGTAAGATCAAAGAAATCCTTGAAGTGTTAATTGCAATCACTGAAAAAGAGGTAACATGAAGCTGAAAGTAGGATGATCTGCTATAAATAGAATTTGAATGCAGAATATTAGAAGGTCAGCAGATGGGGCTCTAAGAGGTGAAAATTACATATAAATTCATACTAAGAAATAAAGCTATGTGATAAATTCAGAAAAAGATGAGTCCAAAACTAGGAGATAAATTTTCACTTTGTGGGTTAAACCAGTTAAATACAAAGAGTACAGATAAACCCAGCTCTCTGCAGGAGTAATTAGAGGATAAAATGACTCCCAAAATAAAGCAGAGAGCAGAGTGTTTGTGAAAATAGAATCCACAGACTAGCATGTGGTCCCAGGAAGGCAGGGCATATAAAGAAAAATGTACAAGCTCCCGGTAAAAAATGTATTGAAGTTTGCATACTGTCTATAGTGCTTACTGATTGTATGACCTTGGACAAGTCACTTACCTTCACTGATCTCAGTTTCCACATCTGTATAATTTTTCTAATTATACACTGGGAGGCAGTATAGGAGTGGAACTGCAGAATCAGACTGGGTTCAACTCTTAGCTCTACAGCTAACCATCTGTGAATGTTGAGTAAGCCAACTTTCTTGCCTCATTTTTTTCATCTGTAATATGTAAATAATATCTATGTTACATTTACAAAAAATAGTTCTAGGAAGTGAAAGGCAAAACTATCAAAACTTTTGAAAGCAATATAGAACAATTTTATTATACTCTCAGTATTGGGAAGGATTTTTTTCAAAAAGACACAATAATTATAAATTATAAAAAGAGAGATTGATAAACTTGACTACATTAAAATTAAAAGACAGTAAAGAGAGCAAAAAAGAAACCATAAAATGGGAGAAGATCTCACATAAAACATTAAATATCAATATTCAGGATATAGTAACAACAACAATAGCAAACCTTACAAATCCCTAAGATAAAAGACAATCCAATAAACCAATAGAGAAGAAAGGGAGTTATTAACAGTAGGCTCAAAATTCTCCTTCATTGAGATGGAGTGGAAAGCGGGATGGTAGATACTTAGGTGTTCATTTTATCATTATTAACATTTTATACACTTTTTAAGTAAATAATATGCTTTTTTCAATACATTTTTAAGAATAGAGATTGTAATAAGTACCTACTTCATGAGGTTGCTATGCAGATAAACAAGGTATTTAGAACAGTGCCTGAAACATAGTAAATACTTAATAAATGTTTATTATTATTATTATTATCTTAAAACATTAGAGGCATTGTAGGTAGTTAATAAGAGGTAGATATTATTTTTAAGCTATCATCTAGGGAAAGAATATGTGAATAGAGAGATTATGGTCTGCATGGAGACTAAAAGAAATCATCCAGGGGATGGTCTGAAACTCTGCTTGTCAAGATGGTCCTACAAGTAGAGGTGGTTCATCACAATATGGTAGGTCTATTATACCGGCCTTTATAATCCCCTGGCTGTCATATCAAGTGCATTTAATAATGGTAAAATTTCTCATACAACTATTCTCAGAGGAATACAATATGCAAATCAAGCAGTATAAATATTCTGCTCTTTTTGTTAGCTTTATTCCATTTTTTTTCCTGTTAATAAAGAAACATCTTATTTTATGTCTCAATCTCTTCTGAGTTTATTTAGTGGAAGTTTTTGTCTTCCAAATTCAGAGAGCATCAA
>NW_023245500.1:0-1900 GCF_002007445.2 Ailuropoda melanoleuca | reverse complement strand
GGGCTGCCCAGAGACCAGTGAGGAACCAGTGACCCACGGCAGGCTCTTCAGGCTCCGTGCATGGGGGCCAGGCCAGGGAGAGGCTCAGCGAAGTCAGAGGAGGGGAGCCAGGTGTGCAAGGTGGATTTGGGAAGGGGTTAGGGATAGAGTCTCTGGAAGCTTCACTTGGAACATGCCTGGGAGCCCGCCGGCTGCCTGGGGCAGGGAACAGGATTTACTTGTGTGAGCTGGAGCAGAACCCGGACCTGGGCAGGTGGGGTGCAGGGAGGAACAGCACAGTGGTCAGGGGTTGAGAACAGGGGCAACGGCCCGGTAGTGAGCACCCCATCTCTGGAGGTATTTTAGAAGGAGCTGGGTCCCATCAAGCTCTCAGCCAGGCAGAGATGGCCTGGGGTGGAGGCTAAGAGTGTGAGCAGTGGTGTTTGTTCACTAACTTCCAACCACAGGTGAGACACAGGTCTGGGTTTGAATCCCCCCTTTTCCTCTCCCTCGCTCTGCAACTTTGGGCTGCTCACTTAAATTCTCTAAGCCCTGGCTTCCTCACCTGTGAAACATCTGTGGTTTCTATCCCTTTCCCTGCTGGGGAGAGTGAGTCTGAAAACTGGGGCCTCGAACAGCCCTTGGGGAAGTTCAGGTCCAAGGTCAGGTTAGAAGGGGATGCCCTGGTCACGTAGGAGGCAGAGTGCCGGTGTGGGCATGAAGAGGGACCCCAGCGGGCTTGCCTTCAGCCTCTAGCTGCATTGCCTCGGCCTTCCTGTGGCCCCCGGATCTCCCAGAAGAGCCGCCCAGAGAGGCCTGGCTCTCCCTGCCTTTGTGGGCCGGCCACCCCTCCCCGCGCTCACAGTGAGGGCCGGCGAGCAGCGATGGGGGGCCCAGGAAACAGCCCTGTGTGCCCTGTGGCTGGGCGATCGAGAGGGTCTTGGGTGGGCTTGGTCTACTGAGTGGTATAATGGGGATGCATGCGGCCTCTGTGTGCAGGAGTGGGGGTTCCACCCGAGAGGCCTAGGCCAGGCGGGGACCCTGCTGCTTGGGGCCCTTCCCCAGGGGCCGGCGCGGCGTGGGAATGTGCTGGCTCAGGCTTCATCCGCACAAGCAGATTGACAAGATCCAGGGCCTGTGCTCTGCCTCCCAGGGGACAAGATTGACGGCCGATCAGCGGGGGGCAGGCGGCTGAGGCAGGGTGTGCTGGGAACTGCCAGCCCCTGACTCCCTCCTGGTCCCTCCCTCTCCCCCCAGGCCTGGCCCTGGCCTCTCGTTTGGGACGTCGGAGGGGAAGGGCCTGGCACCCCACGGTGGCCCTGAGATGGTCGGGGAACCATGGCAGGAGGTGAGCCCCAGGCATCTGCCGTGCCAAGACCATGAAGGGTGCAGAAGGGGACGCAGGCCCTTGTTCCCGCAGCGGCCCCAGGGGCTCCTGCTCCTATGGGCTGCCCTTTCCCCCTGCCTCTGGGGCGAGTATGGCACGTCACGGCTCCCATACCCTCTCTACTCCTCCCGCAGGCAGGCTGGCTCCCTGCCAGGCCCAGGACCCCCCAGACTCCTGCTCTGTAAAAATCAGTAAGTTCCTAACCTAGGCCGGCTTCAGGGTAGAGATGGGAAGGGGATAACTGGGGGAGGGGCGCGGTGTGCAGAGATCGCCCAACGAGAGGAGGAGCCTGGGCAAGCCAAGTGTCTTCTCTTCATCCAGGTGCTTTTCCCTTGCAGCTGTGGTGACTTGCTGTCCTGGCCAAGGCCTCCGCCTCCTGACGCTGGAAGGGCCCTGCAGGTGGTCCCAGCAGGCGGGGTTCAGAGAGCCCTGGGGTCTGAGGTGGAGCACCGGGGGTTGTGGCCAGGGTGAAAGTGAGGGCCTCCAGGGCTGCGACAGAGCCCCTGCACGTGTGTCAGCCATGTCCTCATTCCC
>NW_023245499.1:0-1900 GCF_002007445.2 Ailuropoda melanoleuca | reverse complement strand
TTCCTTTTTTTCTTAATGATCAGAGGTCCCACGTTGTCTACAATCTCTTCATTGTGTTTTGTGTGAGACCCATCACAGAATGGGAACTTTCTGGACCTCAAACAATGGCAGTACACAGCTTTATCTCCCAAGTCCTCCGTGTCAAAAGCATGTACTATCTTGGGGTTGTCTTTCTGGATGTGAAGGTTTACCACAGATTTGTCCCAATGATCTTTAACATAAAATCTTTGTAGGCTAGATAATGAATTGCAGCTGTCTCAGCAGCAGTGGTAACTGCTGTGATCTATTCAACTCATACCTGGAAGTCAGATTCATGGCTCCATTGCTTGCAAGGTGTGTGCACAGGACACTAGGCACAAAACAGGCTCTCAAGGAGGGCCCTAGTAAGGGTGAAAAAAACATCCTACATGCACTGACTCCAGGCCAGTAAGGTGCAAATGCCGAGGTGGTTGGTTAGCACGTGTGTGCTTCTGATATTTTTAATATCCACCTATCAATCTGTCTTTATCTATCCATGCACCCATTCATTCATTCCTTCATTCATCCCTCTAAGTATATATAATTTTCCTCCTTACTTTCCTTCCTTCCACCCTGCAATACCTGTGGGTGCTTACCATGGCCATATGTTCCCAAATACTTTAATTCTCTAAGAACTTAAAGAATACTGAAAGATTTATAAAGAATTTTTAGGAATTACCATAATATTGATGAGACTATGGACATACCTTGTGCTTTCTTACTATCTAAAAATCCCCCATATGAAAAGCAACAGCAAATGTGACTCATCCTTTCCTCAGTCTAAATGACAAAAGGTATCTGCATTGTGATTCAATTACTCCCTTACTATTAACAACTATTGCATTTGCTGTTCTTCACACTAGTTGCTGTGTCAGGGCAACTGCACATTTTGCACAGTGTTCCCTAGCAAATGTTTTGAAATTTACCCTCCAGAGACCATCTGCTATAAATGGGCTTCAGTGGAGTTAATGAATATTTTATTACTCTCTTGCCTTTTTTTGGTTTAAAATGGAAAACATGGGTTAAGTGTGAAGTGTCAAATTAACAATAATGTTTCACTGAACCATTCATTTTCTGAAAAAGTTTTGTTAAGTATACGTGTGTATTTCATGTAATCAGTTTATTAATGTGAATATATACCAGGAAAACATGAGTGACTCAATATGAAATCTTGAATACTTTCTAGGCATAATTTCTGGCACTATAAACACATCACTTTTGATTGACTTGAAATAAGGCAGTCATTGACTGGTTCAATGAATCTGATAGGTCATATGTTCTCTTGAAAGTCAAATGCCTTGAGAAAATTTTCTGCAGTAAGATTATTCACCACACACCATTTTTTTCTGTTGTCACTGTTTGATCATCTTTTGCTTTGTGGCCATGTAAAATAGTGCTGAACTTCTCAAGTCATTCATTATTTGCCTATCAGAGAATTACTGTGAGTTTTGGGTCAAACTTAGGGCTTTAGCCTTCAAAATTCCTTCTTTCTAAAATAAAGAACTATTGGTTAAACAATGTTATATAACATCACATCTTTGCATTCCAGCAACTTCACAAGTTTTCTGTGGTTTTAAAAACAGATGAGCTGAAATATTATGTGAGATTTAATGACTTCATGTTGCTCTGGTCACAAGTTACAATTAAAAAATATCTACTAAAGATCTGTGTGTCTGATACAATGTTACAATTTTCAGATATATCATCTCATTTTATCCCCACACTGATTTAATGAGAATAGATATCATCTACATTTTATAGTTGAGGAAGTTCAAATTTGGAAAAGCCAACCAATTTATCCAAGGCCACCCACTTTTAAGTTGAAGTTTGGGTTAGTCTAATGCAAAAGCCTAGGTTTTCTGTTTTATCATGTGGACTCCAG
>NW_023245498.1:0-1899 GCF_002007445.2 Ailuropoda melanoleuca | reverse complement strand
TTTTTTTTTTTTTTCAAGATTTTACTTATTTATGAGAGAGAGAAAGAGAGAGAGCAACCAAGATCAGGGGGAAGTAGAGGGAGAAACAGGGGTTTGATGGGTTTCGATGCCAGGACCCTAGGATCATGACCTGAGCCAAAGGCAGTCGCTTAACTGACTAAGCCATCCAGGTGACTCTGAAAGCCTTGCTTCTTAAATAATATTTGAGGTACATGTGGGAATCAGACAATGGGTCTCATCAACAGGTAACAGTAAAAACAAAACAAAACAAAAAAACAAAAATCTACCTGGTTATCAGAAAGTTTCCTCACTAATAATAGCTGCAGACATTGACTCAGAACCTTGCATGAACTAATTTTCTTTAATGCGAACTTGAACTCAGAAGGTAAAATAAACTATAACATTTCTTGACTTTTTAAATCTGCACTGCCTTTCATTCTTTAGTCTTGGGTTATTAAACTTAACATGATAGCAGGTGGGCAACATAGGAGAATAAACAAATTCTTCATTGTCCAACATCCTAATATACTGCCTACTACCATGGATTATATTACCTATGATGTACTGTATTATCTTATGGCTTGTGATAACCTAATGATATGAAACAGGCAAGGACAAAAATACAAAGCTTCATATGCTTAACCTATACCTAAATATCTTTCGCTGCTTTCAAAAATAGTTGAATGGAAAATTTAAATAGATCCCAATATAAATAGGCAATTAATTTCATTGTACTCAGAATATTATTTTATTTTACCATCATTTTCTTTGACGTACATATTCACATGTTACAACACACAGATGGAGAACAATTTCAAGCTATTTAAGCTAAGCATACTGGAAAGCCAGTTGTTACAGATATACCAGTGGACTTCAGATTACCCAACACTCAACTTACTCAAGCTTGACCTAAGGCACACTATTCCAAAGGACACATATGTACATACGTACATACATATGTACAAGAGAGAGATAAAGCACAAGAGAGAACACAAGCACAGAAATATCAGTATACCCATTATACGGAGGGATATCTAAAATCATTATGCATGTTGTGCAACAGTTATCAGGTTTCTACATGGCATGTGTCCATGTTGAAATTTTTGCTCCATCATATTTAATCAGGATTATATAAAGAATAATATATAGTGACAATATATAATCAAGTTTTCCCATTATATTTCTACTTTGTGATAGATAATATAGTTATCCTCAAAACCCATTCCCAGCTTTCTTCTCACTTGCATTCTTCTACCACCAAGACTAGAAAGAAAAGTATTCCATTTTCTTCCTCTCTTAGGATTTAGGGGGAGCCACTGACACACTTTATAGTCAATGAGATTTAAATGAAAGTCACCAGGAGAAGAGATCCCTTCTTGAACAAAAAGGTGGGTTTGCTGGAAGAAATCCTTTCACTGTTTGCCTCTTTTTGTTCTTTACTTAAGGACACAATATCTGGAGGTGAAGTAGCTATTTTGTGGTCATGAGGCAGCAAGCAAAAGCCCCGAAGTGTATACTAAAGATGGTAGGGCACAGAAATAAAATGAGTCAGGATGCCCGCTTACATCTTTGAGCAGCTACACCAGCCCTGAATGCCTGAATTTTTACTTGCTGATCTATAAGAAAAATAAACTATTTGTCTGAGCCACTGTCAAATTTTCTGCTTTTTGCATTAGAATGTATTTCTAATGGACACCTAAATACATTCAGAAATGGTTTGGCAGCTGAAGGAGCTTCTGTTCATATTTTCTCTGATACCAAGTTCCAAATACCAGATGGCAAGTTCCTTGGATATTTGTTGGGCCTTGGCGATGTTTGAAGTGAGTCAAGCTTATTTAGGTTTCCTCTTATTCCCCAAATTTTCTATGCAAGTCAAGGGCTATCCTCAAAAGTGCTAAA
>NW_023245497.1:1442-1657 GCF_002007445.2 Ailuropoda melanoleuca | reverse complement strand
GATCACTGTCATCTGCTGGAGATGGGGGATGATCTGGAGAAGAAAAACAAAAATATAAAGAAAAAAAAATAACCCATTCCTCTACTCCCCACCCCCAAAGCTCTGTGAATTCCATGGAAAGTCAGGCCAGTTTGAGCCATAATGGGGAAGTAAATTTATAAAATATGTGTACAACTTACTATATGCATGTTTTCTAAAGCTCTTTTTTTTTTTTT
>NW_023245497.1:211-1276 GCF_002007445.2 Ailuropoda melanoleuca | reverse complement strand
GGGGCTCGATCCCATAACACCGGGATCACGCCCTGAGCCGAAGGCAGACGCTTAACCGCTGTGCCACCCAGGCACCGCTAAAGCTCTGTCTTCTGATCATAGTTACGATCGTTAGCACTACAACTACCATCTTCAAATACTTCCAGCACTTCTTGCACTTCTGTGTTTGATATTTCCCCCTTGGTTAGCTGTCTTGTTTCACTTGCCCTATTGTTAAAGTATAGAGTGCCTACTTCTGTATCTTTGTGAAAAATTCTTAGTTTTGATAATATCGCTGTAGTTAAATTAGGGCCAAGAGCAAATCAAAGGTCCTCCCTGTTTCCTAACACTCAGGTTATTCTTGGATGAAGCAGTGGACCCAGGCCTCCAGGAATAATAGAGAAAAGGATCCATTAATACAAATAACCAATAAACACATCTAAAAATGTTTATCTTCATCGATAAGAAAAAAAAAGCAAGTAAAAATATATTAACAATGCTCTTTTTAATGACAAGAATGGAGAAGGTAAAAAGTCATCACAAAATCTCTGCATAGTTTCCTTCTTTATCATTTTTCCTATTTTCCAAGATTTCCAAAAACCACCTATGCTAGTTCAATAACCACAAAAACAGTAAGTTATTAAATAAATGTAACCATCTAAGTATAGTAAATAAAATATCATAGTCCCATTTACTACTCAAAGGCATCCACTGATCAATTTTCATACTTCCTTCTGATCATTTTTCTATTCATAATCATAATTTAAAAAACATTTTTGGGTTTACACTATAAGCTCAATATTATATCTTTTTCCCCTAATTTAATATGAATATCTTGCTGATATGCTTTCTTTCCAGAGTAGGTATTAAAAGTATTTAGATTGAACCACATGAAATAGCCATTTTTGTAGATCAAAATGGTTATATCAGCAATTTCTTATGATTCACTAAATCATAGTGGTAATGAGTGACAAGTAAAACAAAAGAAAAACTTTTTTTTTTTTAAAGATTTTATTTATTTATTCGACAGAGATAGAGACAGCCAGCGAGAGAGGGAACACAAGCAGGGGGAGAGGGAGAGGAAGA
>NW_023245497.1:0-177 GCF_002007445.2 Ailuropoda melanoleuca | reverse complement strand
AGCCCGATGTGGGGCTCGATCCCACAACGCCGGGATCACGCCCTGAGCCGAAGGCAGACGCTTAACCGCTGTGCCACCCAGGCGCCCCAAGAAAAACTTTTTTATACCAATATATATTTCCTTTTTGCATGTCTACCTACAGGAACATCACACAAGATGTTTAAAATATGAAAATGT
>NW_023245496.1:0-1899 GCF_002007445.2 Ailuropoda melanoleuca | reverse complement strand
TTTTTGCTTAAGTATTTTGCTTAAGTATTATTGCTTTCATGACCCGAATTTCTAAGTAGAAATATTTTGAAAACCATTACATATTTTGTGTACCACCAGATTCCTTTCAATCCCAATTGCATCATTATTAGTATCATTTTTTAACTCTCCAGTGATTCCAACTGCTCAAATATTAACACTTAAGACCCAATCCTGAATTTTTGATGCACATAATATAATTTATTCCTTGTGATACTAGAGGCATTTTCTTTCCGTGTTCTCAGTTTTTTACCCCCAAGTGTTAATTTCTTTTCACAACTGACAGAAGCCAGAAATAAATTTCAGCCTTCTTAATGTGGGTAGGTTGGGAAAAGGGCTCAAAAACCTCATACCCATCCAAGAGTAGGAGTTTCTGTATTGAGCCACAGCTGGTAATGGAAATCTGGTGGGTCCCTAGAGAAGAATCCTGCCTCGGCTGAGATCCCAGAGGTTCTGAGTATTTGAAAGGTACTTAACATGCTCTGCTGAGGTGTGGAACAGATGCTGGAAGCCCACAGAATCTGTGAGGGTTATTTAACGGAACTGGGATATCTATTTTTATTTAGGGACTCAAAATATTTAATCCTGTTTGAGCCCTGATTTTGCTTATGAAAAATAGACACTGGGTGTCCAAAGCTGCCCAAATAATAGTGATGATATATTTAACAAATGTGTGTACGGGCTGACTTTGTAATTTGTAAAAATAACATCTAAATGGAAAACTCATGAATGTTTAATTTTACCATATAAAATTCATTTTAGATATGTTATCTTTGTTACCACAATGACTAATTGTCAAGCTTCATCTCTCCTTCTAGAAATCTCTTTTCACTCATTTAAAGGGCTAATTCCTCTGATCAGCCATCAGATTGCCGCCATCTGACGTATATCACTCCATAATGCAGTACGATACAGATATTTCAGTAATTTTCCTTTATCCACAAGAGATTTCAGCATTTTACTTTCTGTATTCTTTTTTTTTTTCACTTTCTTACTTGTAACTAACTTCAACATCATTTTTTATGACTACGACACCCACGCCGTCCCATCCAATACTCTTACTTCTCAGGTCTTCGTCTTCCTCTAGTCTACTTTTCTACCTCGGAAACTCCGATTTCCATTATCTTGCACTCTGAATATCCTACTCTATATTTAAATCTCACTTATGATTTTATCTCATCTCCAACGAATTTCAGCCACACTGGGACATCCGCTGGCTGAAACAACTGGTTTTTCACTGCTGTCATCACTTTGTGTTATCGTTGCCTTTCCATCTCAACTTAGATTGCGTAGTCTCACACGAAACTTGTTTTTCTACAGATTCTTCCTTGAACCTTCCCCATTTGTCACACACACCTGACCAAAATCAAGTCCACTAAAAGCAACACACTTACTATTCCACATTTACACAAATTTAGTTGAATAATTGAATAGGATTTTACATATATGTACAATATACTATACACACACACATGCACACTATATTTTTTACAAATATATTTTTGGGGGGCACCTGGGTAGCTCAGTTGGTTAAGTGTCTGCTTTCAGCTCAGGTCATGATCTCAGAGTCCTGGGATCAAACCCCACATCAGACTCCCTCCTCAGTGGGGAGTTCTCTCTCTCACATGTTCTCTGTCTCTCAAATAAATAAATAGAATATTTTTAAAAATTTACTTTTGGTATACTACTGTATACACAGTAAGTTATATAATTGTATAATATAGTTATATTTTAGAGAGAAAGAGTGAGCAGAAGGGGAGGGGAAAGACTCTCAAGCAGACTTTGTGCTGAGCATGGAGCCCAGCACTAGGCTTGATCTCACAACCCTGAGCTCACAACCCTGAAAGCAAGAGTCCAACGCTCAACCAACTGAGCCCCCCC
>NW_023245495.1:0-1899 GCF_002007445.2 Ailuropoda melanoleuca | reverse complement strand
TCTCCTTCCCTGAGAAATGCAGCGTGGTATATTTAGTCTCTCCAAAGTAGATTATGCTCAGAGAGTTCTTTGTAAGTGCTATACAAAAAAGTACTTGGGGCATTTCTTGATACAGTTTGGCAATTGGGGAACGAAAGGAAAGATCCATGTATGTAGTTGTTACATAGTCGAGTAAAAGTTCTATCATTTTGAAAACTAATTGTCTTCTATTTCTCTGCCTTTTGGGAGAGTGTAAGAGTAGTGTAGTATGGAAGGATGTATGGGAGCTGGGGCCACATGGGTAGATTCAGAACCCACCCCTGCCACTAAGTAGCAGTGTAACCATTGGAAAATTTTCTAAACCACTTTGTGCCTTAGTTTACTTATCGACAAAATAGGAGTAATAAGAGGCTTCATAGGGTGGTCGTGAGGTGTTGAGTGAGCTCACATATATAAAAAAAAAACTGCCCGTTGTACAGTAAGCACTTACTAAATGTTTTACTGTCATTTACACCTGCAAAGATTGCATGACTGTTACTTCTTCCTTTTTTCCCCACTGAGGTTTGAAACGTGGATCTCTGTTTTGTGGTGTTGCTTTTTATATTTCTGTTTGGAGAGGCATTTTGCCTCGTGTTGTAGAGCTCAGAATCTGCAGTCAGATATGTGGTATACACAGAGTCAGCTCCATGAGTTACTAGCTGTGTTATCTTGGACAATTTCTACACCTCTTCAAATCCAAATTGTCCCGTATGTAAAAGAGCTTAAGAAGAGTAGTACCTACCTCACTGGGTTGTGTTAAGATTGGGTTATTTTTTAAAGCTTTGATTCTTATTACTATCCTTTTTTTTCCTAGAAAGTTTATACCAGTTTTAACTTTCATTAGCAATTAGAGAATACTGTTTTCATTAAACACTGGCCGACACTATTACTATTAAAAAGCCATCCGTAAATTTATAGTTGAAAAGTGGATTTTCACTTCAGATTTGTTCTTCTTTGATAGTAGAGGTTATACTTTCCCCTCTGTGTTTTGTTGGCCACTTGCATGTCCTCCTTTGCGAATTTCCTCTCCTTGTCTTTTGCCAGTAACAGTTGTATTAGGAGATGATTCACATAATGTACAATTCACTCCTTTAAACCACAGTTCAGTGGTTTTCAGCATATTTACAGAGTTGTGAAACCATCACCCCTCCAAAAAGCCTGCACCTGTTAGTTGTCACTCTCTATTCGGCCCCCCTTCCCCCAACCTTCAGTGGTTTTACCAACCACTATGGATCTGCCTATCCTGGACATCTCCTATAAATGGAGTCAGACACTCTGTGGTCCTTGTGTCTGGCTTTTTTCCCTTAGCAGTTTTTCCAAGGTTTATCTTGCAGTTATCAGTCCTTCATTCCTTTTTGTTGCTGATTAATGTTCCACTATATGTGGACACCACATTTGGCTTATCTGTTCACCCGGTGATAGACATCTGGATGGTTTCCACTTTTTGCCTATCATCCATATTCAAGTCTTTATGTGGATAGGTTTTCATTTCCCTTGGGTATTAGTGCATCCTATGGTAGGTCTATGTTTAGCTTTTTCAGGAACTGCCAAACTGTTTTCCCCAGCATCCCTATTATTTTTCTTTAAGTTATTATTTAAATTCCAGTGAGTTAACATACAGTGTAATATTAGTTTCAGGTGTACAATATAGTGATTCAACCCTTCCATATGTCACCTGGTGTTCATCATGACAAGTGTGCTCCTTCATCACCATCCCCTGCTTCCCCCATCTCCCCACCCACCTCCCCCTCCTGTAACCATCAGTTTGTTCTCTAGAGTTAAGAGTCTGTTTCTTGGTTTGCCCCCTCCTTTTTCCCCATTGCTCATTTGCTTTGTTTTTTAAATTCCACATATGAGTGAAATCATATGGTATTTGTCTTT
>NW_023245494.1:0-1899 GCF_002007445.2 Ailuropoda melanoleuca | reverse complement strand
CTACCTACCTACCTACCTACCTGCCTACCTACTATATCTTCTTTATCCATTCACCCATCAATAGCCATTAAATGTTTTGGTTGTTTCCATATCTTGGCTATTATAAATAATGCTGAAATGAACATGGGAATGCAGATATCTCTCCGAGATTCTGGTCTTCATAAAAAGAGAAAAAGTGAAAGAACTGAAGTAGGGGAAACAGGGACAATTGTGTGAGGTGGCTGTGTCTAAGAGGGCTAGAAATGTCATTTTTCCTCTGAAGACTCCAAGAGCACTCTTCTCCCTTCCAAGAAGAAAAAATTTCCTGTTGCATGTGAGAGCTGTGAGATGGGGCTTGGGCTAGAACTCCCTGCATTTTTATAATGGACTATGCACCCACATTTTAGCCCTTACCACAGTTTACTATTCCTGGCACATAATGAACATGTAACAATTATTTGGAGGATGCATGAATGAATGAATAAAGATGAAGGTTGGTTTATTTTGCCATATAACAACATAATTATGGGTGTGACATTCCACCACCTTTGCCATTTTCTATTGGTCAGAAGCAAGTTGCACATACTGTTCACAGCCTCAAGGGAAGGGATTAAATAGGATGTGACACTAGGGTCCGGAGATCAAGAGGCCATCAGATGTATCTGCCTACGACTCCCTGTCTCATTTTCTGTACTTCCTCTTTTTGTGCTTCCTAGGAAGACTTTCCACATAAACTTCTACATTTACATCTTTTGTCAGAATCTCCTTTTCTGAAAATCCAAACTAAAACAATGTATTCACTTTAGAATACAGTAGTAACTTCGTGCTCCTCTTATTCATTATTTTTCTAGAAAAATTTTAACTATATATTATTTGTCTGATCATATCAATAATTTGGCAAATGTTTGTTATAGGCCTACTTTATACTAGACTTTAGGTTTGTGATTTCAGTGACCCAGATAAAGTTGATGCCACTAGATCTACTCTCTTAAACTATAAACACCTCAATTTATTGTATCCCAGCTTTCAATTCAATCATGCCAACGTAGCACTCAAATTTTACAGTTCCTTCATATTTGACAAGTAACATGGTCACCTATTACTCATCATCTTATGGGATGTAATGGTATTTGCAATTACTACTATGCTCTCTTTTCAAAATTTTTATAAAATCTATTTTCTCCTGGTATTTCATACCACACATACATCTCCATGTTTGTTTGTTTTTTACTAATTTAAAATATTTTGGTAAAAATTATATATATTCTTGCAGAAATCAATTAGAAATAAAGCACAAATATAATTCATATTTCAAATGCTTATACATAAATTGGAAACAAGATACCCATATTATTTTGCTGTTTTTTCCTTTTAAAATATATTGTAAATATTTTACTGCCAATAAAATTATTTTATATTTGCTATATTGTATGCATAATATTCCACTCTATGAATATACTATAACTTAAATGCTCTCTTAATATTGGTCATAAATGTTTTCAAAGTGTATTTTATTATAAAAATGAAATGGTGCCATTGCATATGAAGATTTATAAGTATCTTATTTCTATTCTGATATTTATTTAAATTAGTAGAGTGAATTGTTTTCAATATCTGTGGTGCTCAATTGTTTTTCTTCATATATCAATTTCGTATCAGAATGTCAGTCTTTTTTGAGTTTCACTTATTGACTGCTAAATTCTGTTAAAGATTATTGCATTTTTTTTTTGACCAGGCTCATACTTCACTTTAAATATTGTTTATGATGATTTTTTATTGAAGTATAATTGACAATACAGCATTATATTAGCTTCAGATGTACAACATTACAATGCAAATTTGTATGCATTATGAAATGATCACCACAATAAGTCTAGTTACCATCTGTCACCAGAGTTACAAATTGGTTTTTTTTTTTTT
>NW_023245493.1:0-1898 GCF_002007445.2 Ailuropoda melanoleuca | reverse complement strand
GGCAGACCGGAAATTTAATTCTTTTTATCACAATTTTCTGGTAAAGGAAAGAACATAGAAACTTCCTCATTTAAACTTTGGTTATAAGAGAACTCTGTAGCTCTGTAGTGGCTTACAGTCTCAGTGGTCTTTGAATCACCCTGGGGGCCTTTGATACCTACTGATCCCTGTTGTCCCTCCTCCCAGAGGTTCTGGCTTAACTGGTCTAGGGGGCAGCCTGGGTATCAGTAGCTTTTTGTCCTCCCCAGGTGATTCCAACATGTTGATATACTGTATCCTAGAAAAGTTTTATGGATGAAATAGAAGGCATGATAATCCATTCGAATTATGATGTAAAAATGAGATCCTATGTCATTTTTTAAAAAAGATTTTATTTATTTGAGAGAGAGAGTGAGAGAGCATAAGCATGGGGGAGGGGCAGAGGGAGAAGCAAATTCCCTGCTGAGCAGGGAGCCCCTTGTGGGAATTGATTCCAGGGCCCTGAGATCATGACCTGAGCCAAAGGCAGATGCTTAACTGACTGAGCCACCCAGGCACCCCAGGAGCCTATGTCATTTTTAAATGCTCTAAACATTTTATCATTGATAGGACATTAATCATTCAGTATTATTAATGGAATAGAAATTCATACTTTTGTATGGACAGAGAATCTAATTTAATTTAATTTGAATTCCAGTGTAGTTAACATACAGTGCTGTATTAGTTTCAGGTGTACAATATAGTGATCCAATAGTTCCATACATTACTTAGTGCTCATCAAGACATGTGCACTCCTAATCCCCTTCACCATTTCACCCATACCCGCACCTACCTCCCCTCTGGTAACCATCTGTTTGTTCTCTATAGTAAAGAGCCTGTTTCTTGGTTTGTCTCTCTCTTTTTTCCCCTTTGCTCATTTGTCTTGTTTCTTAAATTCCACATATAAGTGGAATCATACAGTATTTGTCTTTCTCTGATTGGTTCATTTTGCTTAGCATTTACTCTCTAGGTCCATTCATATTGTTCCAAATGGCAAGATTTCATTCCTTTTTATGGTTGAATAATATTCCACTGTGTATATGCATACCACATCCTTATCCATTCATCAATTGATGGACACTTGGACTGCTTCCATAGTTTGGCTATTGTAAATAATGCTCCAATAAACATTAGGGTGCATATATCCTTTTGAATTTGTGTTTTTGTATTCTTTGGGTAAATACCCAATAGTAGAAATTACTGGATCATATGGTAAGTCTATTTTTAATTTTTTGGTGAACCTACACACTGTCTTCCCCAGTGGTTGCACCAGTTTGCATTCCCTTCAACAGTGCATGAGGGTTCCTTTTTCACCACATCCTCACCAATACTTGTTGTTTCTTGAGTTTTTTATTTTAGCAAAAAATAGACACATAAATCAGTGGAACAGAATAGAAAGCCCAGAAATAAACCCACAATTATATGGTCAATTAATCTTGGACAAAGGAGGCAAGAATATGAAATGGGAAAATTACAGTCTTTTCAATAAATGGTGTTGGGAAAACTGGACAGCTACATGCAAAAGAATGAAACTGGACTACTTTCTTACACCATACAAAAAATAAATTAAAAAATAGATTAAGGACCTAAATGTGAGACCTGAAACCATAAAAATCTTAGAAGAGAGCACAGGTGGTAATATCTCTGACATTGGTTGTAGCAACATCTTTTTAGATAGATCTTTTCATTTTAAAGGAAAATAGCTTGTTTTATAAAATAGGAAAGAGGGATCAAAAGGGAATTTGAATGTGGACAATGTTAGTACATGAATTCTGAGAAGCCTGGAATGAACCCATTATCCAAGTAATCACAGTTTACTTTTACATATCCCTTTAGTTTTACTTTATCAGTGCATTTTTATTTTTATTTATTTATTTTTT
>NW_023245492.1:0-5344 GCF_002007445.2 Ailuropoda melanoleuca | reverse complement strand
AGTATCACTGTCAGCACTTTCTGTGTAGACGATCATGTCACATAGGAGTGTCATTTCTATATAGACAATCAAGTTACATATGAATAAGATAGTTCTATTTCTTTCCAATCTGTACGACTTTTTTTTTCCCTTGCCTCATTGCACTACTATGATGTCTAATTTGAGGTTGAAAAGAAGTGATAACAATGGACATCCTTGCCCTTTACTTTAGGGGAAAATAATTTAGTCTTTCATCATTAAGTATGGTGTTAGCTATAATGTTTGTTGTCATTGTTGTTTGTGGATATCACTTGGTTGAGATCAATGTGGAATCTTCTCCCATTCTATAGTCTGCCTTGTAGCTTTGTTGTGAAGAAAGTTTTTATCTTGAGGAAGTCCCAATAGTTTTTTGTTTTGTTTTGTTCTGTTTTTGCCTTTGTTTTCCTAGTCTTTGGAGATGTGTCTAGCTAGAATTTGCTGCGGCCGAGGTCATAGAGGTTGCTGCCAGTGTTCTCCTCTAGGATTTTGATGGATTCCTGTCTCAGATTTAGATCTTTCATCCATTTTGAGTTTATATTAGTGTGTGGTATAAGAAAATGGTCCAGTTTCATTCTTCTGCATGTGGCTGTCCAATTTTCCCAGCACCATTTGTTGAAGGGACTGTCTTTTTTTGGATATTCTGTGTTTTTTGGACTTTTTTTTTTTTGGATATTCTTTCCTGCTTTGTTGAAGATCAGTTGACCATAGAGTTGAGGGTCCATTTCTGGGTTCTCTATTCTGTTCCATTGATGTATGTGCCTGTTTTTGTGCCAGTACCATACTGTCTTGATGATCTCAGCTCTCTAATATAGCTTGAAATCAGGCAACGTGATGCCACCAGTTTTGGTTTTCTTTTTCAAGATTGCTTTGGCTACGTGGGGTCTTCTGTGGTTCCATACAAGTTTTAGGATTGCTTTAGGATTTCAGTTTTTATCTGTTTTTTTCCCTTTTACTTGTTTTGGGTTTTATTTGCTTTATTTTTTTCAATTTCCTCAAGTGAAATCTTAAATAATTGATTAGAGGACATTCTTTGTCTAATATAAGCATGCTTTAATTGCATTTTGCCAATGTTTATATGTTAGGTTTTTATTTACCTTCATTTCAAAATTCTTTCCAATTTCCCTCATGTTTTTCTTGTTAACTCATGGCTTATTTAAAGTATGTTTTTCAGGGCACCTGGTTGCACAGTTAGTTAAATGTCTGACTCTTAGTTTTGTCTCAAGTCATGATCTCAGGGCCCTGAGGTTGAGCCTCATGTTGGGCTCAGTGCTCAGTGTGGAGTCTGCTTGAGATTCTCTCTCCCTCTCCATGCCCCTCCTGTTTGTGCTGTCTCTCGTTCTATCTCTCAAATAAATAAATCTTANAATAAATGAATAAATCTTAAAAATAAAAGTGTGTTGCTTAATTTCCAAATGTTTGGAGATTTTCCAAAATTTTTAATTATCTATTTCTAGTTTAATTCCATTATGTTCCAAGAACATACTTTATACAATTTCAGTTCTTTTATATTTGTTAAGGTTTGTTTTATGGTTCAGAATATGGTCCCTTTGTATAAATATTCCATATGCACTTGAAAAGAATGTGTATTCTGCTTTTGTTGGGAAGAGTATTTTGTGAATCTCACTAGGTCAAGTTAGCTGACAGTGTTTCCAGGTCTTCTTTAGCCTTATTGGCAGTCTAATTTATTTCATTGTTTTTTTCAATTTTTGAGCAGTTGAAGTGTCCAACATCAGTGTGGGTTTGTCTGTTTCTCATGTCAGTTCTATGGGGTTTTTTGCACTACGTGTTTTGCACCTCTGGTGCATACATATTTGAAAAGGGTCTTAGAAAATTGACCACTTTATCATTATGTGATAATCCTCTTTATCTCTTATAGTATATCTTGTTCTGAAGTCTAGTTTATCTGGTAGTCTTTTGGTTAATGTTTATATAGTACATCTTTTTCAGTACATTCAGGTGGTCATACAGTAGGCCTTTGTAGCTCCCTAGAATTTGCATTTCTGGGTAAAGTTTGGGGTTAGTGATAGAGTTGTTGTAGTTTAAATCAGTGTTTTTAAAAGTGTATGTTGCAATACCTTGTATCATGACATCAATTTTGTGGGTTATAACCAGCATTTAAAAATTGGGTGTAATAAGACAGCTGGCTGCATGTTGGCTGGGCCTTGGGTGGGCTCTGTGAGGACAAAAATGGCTATGGCCAGTGATTTCTACCCGTGTTACTACACAGGGTAAAAGGACAATTTGGACACAAGTTTCTGGAGTTTGAGTTTCAGTTGACTGAAAACTTGAATGTACAGTAATCAGAATCCTCTAGTCAGGGCATTGGAAAAGACCTTAAAGGCCATTGAGTTTAATTAACGTCATACTTCTTCATTTTATTTTATTTATTTTATTTTATTTTATTTTATTTTATTTTATTTTATTTTTTATTTAGAGGAGGGAGGGGCAGAGGGAGAGGGAGAGAATCTCAAACAGACTCCCCACTGAGCATGTAGCCTGACTCCGGCTCCATCTCACAACCCTGAAATCATGACCTGAGCCAAAATCAAGAGTCAGACACAACCCAGGCACCCAGGTGCCCCCATACATGAACACTTTAAAGAATACCCCACCATAAGGTGGTCCAATGGACGCTTAAAATCTTCCTAAGACCAGTAACTTTCAGACTCCCCATTCAACCATAGTATTCACTCAGGCAATATGTATAAAGCCATGTGTCTAGGAACATGACCAAGACCTGCTCTGAAGAGGTAGCTTCAAGAGTGCAGTGGTTAGGGCTATGTGTAAGAATCAGGGAAAGCTCCCTTGAGACGGTAGCAGTTGAGGTTGTAGTCGGCTTGCAGGGCTCCACGAGCACCTGGCATTGGGGTTCCCAGGGGCTCACCGCTGACAAAAGGCAGATGATTGAGTGGTGGTGAAACGAGAAAGGAATTTACTTCAGAGGCCAACACTGGGAAGACAGTGGACTAGCATCTCAAAGACTGTCTCCAAGCTGCTGAAAATGCTTCCAGGTTTAGCAATTGCAAAGATGAGGTCATGGTCAGAAGGGGGCTGATATACATAAAAGCATGATGGAAGAGCTGACAAGGTTGGCTGACAACAGCTNGACAACAGCAGGGAATTGGAATTGGAGAGGAACACATTTCTTTTGCCACATCAAAAACAGGATCCTGAAGGCCTTTGAATATTTTTCTATTTAGTGCAGGACCTGAAATGGTTAGTTTTTAATTTTATTGGATTGCATTTCAATATTAAACCAGTTTAAGTTGTATGTGTTTGAAGCTATTTTTATATTTAATTAAGGGGTGGGTTTGTCATTTACAATATTGGGATTTTTATAAATGTGAAACTTTTTTTGTATTCTAGCTAAAAATAAAATATATAAACAGGCTTAGTGGTTATTCTCACTTGGGTCCAAGTGGTTTGGACACTCCCCACACAAATTCTGTAAGTAAAAGCAAACTTTTGTTTAGATTTTGCTCCAATAAAACATATCAAAGCAGGAAAAAATGACTGTAATAAAAAATCAGAATGTATTTTATATAATAAAGAATAAGCATATTTACCAAAACCTAACAGTTGTGTGTGTGTGTGTGTGTGTGTGCGCGCGCATGTGCAAGTATTTTCAATTGGGATGTGCATGCATTTCTTATGTTTCAAAACATGTTTGAAAACCATTAGTTTAAACCATGATGATGAGATTTCCTAGGCAGGATATGAATAACAGAGCTAGTGCTTTCTAATAATCTCTTTCATGTTCTCAATGACTTTTGAGATACAGCCCTATGTTTTTATAATTCTTATTCTCTACTATTGAATTATTTACAACAAATATTTTTTATTGAGCTTATCTACTAAGAGTGAAGCAAATTCCTTAGACTTCACTGGGGATTTGCTTTCCCACAGTCTTCTAGGATACCCCACTTAGATACATGTTGGGGACAGACTAAACATAACAATTTTCTCACAGGTTCTATCTTGATGTTGATTAAACTCACAGTTTCTTTTGTCCTTCATGTCTTCTTAGGAAGNTTAGTTTAAACCATGATGATGATATTTCCTAGGCAGGATATGAATAACAGACCTAGTGCTTTCTAATAATCTCTTTCATGTTCTCAATAACTTTTGAGATACAGCCCTACGTTTTTATAATTCTTATTCTCTACTATTGAATTATTTACAACAAATATTTTTTATTGAGCTTATCTACTAAGAGTGAAGCAAATTCCTTAGACTTCACTGGGGATTTGCTTTCCCACAGTCTTCTAGGATACCCCACTTAGATACATGTTGGGGACAGACTAAACATAAAAATTTTCTCACAGGTTCTATCTTGATGTTGATTAAACTCAGTTTCTTTTGTCCTTCATGTCTTCTTAGGAAGTGATTGCTCATCTGAAGAAGGAGCTCTGTGCAGGCTCTGGGCACTGCTGTCATGGCTGCTGCTTCCCCTCTGAGAGAGCTGGAGGGTGAGGTGTTCTGCTCTATCTGCCTCGACTACTTGAGAGACCCCGCAGCCATTGACTGTGGCCACATCTTCTGCCACCACTGCATCATTTGGTTATGTGAGTCTGCTAGGCAGCCATTGCATTGTTCTCTCTGCAAGGCCATCTTTAAGAAAGAGAATATTCGCCATGTGTGGCAGATGGCCAGCCTAGTGGAAAACATCTGGAGGATGAAGGTAGATGAGGAGAGACCACCCAGAGAGGACAGACCACTTGAACAGAATGCAGAGAAGCTATGTGGGCTGCGTTTGGGGAAGCTGCATTATTACTGTAAGGATGACCAGCAAATACTGTGTGTGATGTGCCGGGAGTCCTGGGAGCACAGACACCATGCTGCTGTTCTCTTGGAGAAGGCTGCACAGCCTTTTCGGGTAAGAATTCTGCTGGACCCTGGCTTCCTTCTCATAGCCAAAAAAGTTCTGCTACGGTGCCTTCGGGACAAGGTCCAAATTCTTTTTTTTGGAAAACGTTGTATTGAAGTATGATTGACATGGGAAAAGCTGTGCATATTTAATGCAGACAGCTCACTGAGTTTGGAGAGAAGTATACACCTGTGAAACCATCACTATCATCAAGGCCAGAGACCTATCCCTGACGTCCCAAGGTTTCCCCCCACCCTCTTTATATTATTATTATGTGTGTGTGTGTGTCCATAATAAGAGCACTTCATAGAAGGTAAGATCAATCCTCGCAGCAAGTTTTAAATGTACAATAGAGTGTTGTTAGTTGTAGGTTCTATGCTGTATAGAGTATCTCCAGAACTTATTTATCTTGCATAACTGAAACTAGGAATCCTTTGACCACCATGTCCCCATTTCCCT
>NW_023245491.1:0-1898 GCF_002007445.2 Ailuropoda melanoleuca | reverse complement strand
CACACACACACACACACATAACATTAAGCAAAATTCAAGGTCCCCAAAGTTGTCTGTGAACTTCGTTTAAATGTTAATAACATTTAATTGCAATGTTTGCATGTTTCTCTTGCTATCTAAAATGCATTCATGGTGCCCTCACGCAACTGTTTTAGAGCTGGAACTGTTTATAGCATACGGATTTAGTTGAGTAATTGTATACAATGCCCTAAACAAGTATACTTGGAATGAAATTATTAACATTAATTTCAGTAATTAGTTGTGACTATTTCTGCTATGTGGAGGAATCTTTTGTTTAAGTGACCAGATAAAATATTCACGTAAAGATGGTGATACTGGGTTACTGGGATTCACTATAGGCACTGTAGAGTTAGGAGACAGCCCCAAATGCAGGAAATCTTCAGGCAGGGTATTAGCATGTGTCTAATTATAAAGGAGAAAATCTAAAAACTGGTGAAGCTGTAGAATCAAATCCAAGAATGCACTGCATCCTTGATGAGAGATGGAGAGGCTGGGGTGCCTGTGGGGGTCAGTGGTTAAGCGTCTGACTCTTGGTTTTGGCTCAGGTCATGATCTCAAGGTCCTGAGATCACTCAGCATGGAGTCTGCTTGAGATTCTCTCTCTCTGTTTCCTCTGCCCCTCTTCCTGCTTACACTTCCTCTCTAAATAAATAAATAAGTAAATAAATAAATAAAATCTTCAAAAAACAATAAAAAGAAATGAAGAGGCATATAGACTGTCCCTCCCCATTCTGCACCGCTCACCTTCGTTATAATGGATTCTCAGTGATTTCTTTATTTTTGGTTAGGTCAGTGGTTCCCAAGCCATAATGAGCTCAAGCATCAAGTGGAGAACTTGTGAAAATGCAGTTTCCTGAGCTCTATCAGCAGAGATTCTGAGTCACCGGCTTGATGTTAGACCCGAGAGTCTGCAGCTTGAAAAATACTCCATAGTAATAGATGTAGGTCTTCCAGACACACACAGATCAGACACACATGGTACTTATTCTTTGAAAAACATGAACCAAAGTCCCTTTTGCTTCATAGATTCTCTAATCTAAATTTTGAACTATTTTTATACAATGGATAATAGCATGAATTAGAGAATCAGTCTAGGATTAATCTGCATTTCTATTTGGTCTTAACCTTGGACAAATTACTTACTGTTTTTAATATTGAGTTTACCCTCAATAATGTTGTAGTTGTTCTTGTTATTACAGTGTACCTTCAGTAGACATCACCAGTTTAGCCACATACACAGTTTTTATTATGACCTTGCACATGGCAGAAGAATTTCTTCTAGGCAGCTATGTAGCATACTGTTGCATTAACAGCCCAGTAACCACTAAAATCACAGTTATTTTCATCCTTTCTGTAGTTCTAGAATTGCTACTCTTCTCTCTTTTTCTCTTCTCCCATTCCTTTTTCTTTCCTTCCTCCCTTCTTTCTTTCTTTCCTCCTCCCTCCTTTTCTCCCCTCCTGATAGTTCTAATTCTGATGTTTATTCTTAAAACCATAATTTCTCTCATGTTCCCCAAAAATACCATAAAAATATATATGCAATCTGTTAGATTCAAATGAGAAGTTTTATTTCTGGAGGTTTTCATTCTAACTTTGGGTTTATTGAACTAGGATCATTTTATTGACACAAATTTTTAAAGCTCTGTTAAAGCTCTTAGCAATGGCTTTCCTGGGAATTGCATGAAAAGAATATCCTAAATGCCCAGCTGCAGCTCACAAATATTGTGTCTGCATCACGACCTGATGTATTTTTAAACACAATATTCATAAAGTTAATTTTTATTCAAGTTGAATACTACGAAATTGGTTTGTTTTATATTTACTGAAAAATGTTTTTACATAATTTTTGCTTTGATCCAACAGTTATATCATTTTTT
>NW_023245490.1:0-1898 GCF_002007445.2 Ailuropoda melanoleuca | reverse complement strand
GCCCCCTCCCCGCCACACCCCTGCAGGAATGGGCCTGCTGAGCATCTCTCCCTTCCTCCCCACACCACACTTGGGGGGGTCTGAGCCACCCCCCTCAGCCCAGCTAGGCTCAGACCCAACCCCACTCTATGCCCCAGACCGCAGCACAAACTCCCAGCCGTGAGCTGGCCTGTTCTCCCAGGGGCCTGGGCGACCTCCATATGCAATCGGTAGCGAGCAGCTGGGCCCCACAGACACTCAGGCACAGTCCGTGCCATTCTCCCGTGACTTTTTGTACTTCCTGTATGAAAGATCCAAACTAATATTGCTGTAAAAAGGAGAGAAATTAATATAGCTTATTCTATAAATATATCTGTATATAAAGGTTTCTGTACATTGTATAGAGCTGTGTATAAACTGGATGTAGACGCACGCTGGCTGCCTTGAGTGACGTCTCTTCCCAGCCGGTGGGAGGGCCTGGGGGGCCTGCTGCTGAGGCCAGGGGTGGGAGGGGCCCTCGGAGACTGGCTGGCGCTGCTGTCGATGCCCTGGGCTAGGACCACACTCTGAGCCACAGTGAGGAACGAGAAGACCCTAAGAGCCCCACACCAATGGGGGCAGTCCCTTGTTGAGCCCTGCCCGTGTGACAGATGAACGGCGGGGGTGGGGACGGGCATCCGTGTCCATGTCCTCATCAGGGCCTTAAAAGATGGGACTTGTCAGTCCCTTTCTCCTCCCTGCAGGGTCTGGGGCACAGAGAGGGTAAGGAAGCTGCCCAAGACCACAGAGCCAGCATGTGGGGGACCAGGCTGGTCTGACGGTTTCCACCCCTTCCCCCCCAATACTGGGAACTAGAGCAGAGGGGGAAGGACTCCACTAAAGCCCCCCAGCAGGGGAGCACTGAACTGCGAGGGCCACTGGAAACCTTTGCTGAGTGCCTTTTCAGGAGGGTGCAAAATAGCTGTCCAGGCCACCCCAGGGACCCCAGCGCGTGCAGGCTCCAGGACAGTGAGGCCTGGGGGACACGGCTGCGGGCCTTGGGTGAGCGGCAGGTTCGTTGGGCACCTGCCCACACCGGGCCGGCCCGCCCCCTCCACGCAGCAGGTGGCGCTGTTCCTCCAGCCAGTCCCAGGGTGCCCGCGGAGGGGGCCCAGGCACTGAGCCAGCCAAGCTTTGACCTGACCTTGACCTTCCAATTCCCCACACTGCCTACCCTCTCACCCCTGAGTCTGGAGGGACCCCACCTGGTGGATTTTGGGGCAAGGTGATAGAACAGTGCCTGGCTCCCCCAGCCTCTCGGAACAGAAGAGGCTCCAGAAGGCAAAGACCCGCGTAAGGTGACTCAGGCTGTGGGGACAGACGTAGGACCAGAATCCCGGCCTGCTAGCTAAGGACTCTGGCCTCCACCTTCGCTTTCTGGTTTTCCGAGGGTCTTCCTCAGAAACTCCGTCTCACTGAGTTTGCAAACTCTCCTGCCCAATTAGCAGAACAGAAGCAACCTGGGGCCAGAGAGGTTCTGTGACTTGCCCAGGGTCACACAGTCAGAATGTGTGGGTAAGGGCTCTCACGAGGGGCAACTCTGGGAAGAGCTGGAGCAGAGCTGTGCCGCCCATCCCCACTCAGGCCCTGTGGATGCCCCTGCCCACCTCAGCCGGGAGGATGGTGGGAGGGAGGTTGTCCTTCCCCCACCCCTCTCACCCAAGTCTGGGGAATCCTCACCGATGCTGGGTTCCCACTCACCACCCCTTGGGCCTTCCTCCCTTCCTCTGCAAAAGGGGCAGGTGCCAGGGCTGTATGAGCCCATGGGGGGGTCAGAAGTCCCACAGCAGGTAGGCCCAGCCACCTGGCCAGCTGATGGGCCCCACCCTCTCTGAGCCTGGGCTCCTGCCGGGTACGCTGTTCCTCCAGTTACCCTCAGT
>NW_023245489.1:0-1898 GCF_002007445.2 Ailuropoda melanoleuca | reverse complement strand
TGTGTGTGTGTGTTTGTGTGTGTGTATGATTGTAAATCCCAAGGGCCTTTCTTTGTTCGCAATCTCTTTGCTGATTCTGTAGCTTTTGAAATTGATGACCCCACCCTTCTTCAACTACCTTACTCCATTGGCTTCTGTGAAATAATGTGCTCCTTTTCTTCCTGCAACCTGGATTAATCCTTCTTTGTTTCCTTTGCTGGCTCCTCTTTAACCACGGGCACTTCCAGCCTCTAGTTTCTGGATCTTCGTCTTCTTTCATATGTATTCACTTTTCAGCTATGTTGATGACTTTCAAATCTGCATTTCCAGAACTCTCCATCTAATCGCTGGCTCTTTCTATATACCTTTCAATGTTTTTAAATGGGTTCTTTGCTGTTAACTGCAAACTCAACGTGTTCAAAGGTGAACCCATCATCGTCATCACACATCTATCAGTTCTTACCTGGGACTGAAGGTAAGAAGTTATCTTTAATTCATACCTTCCTTTGACATATGTAATTAGTAAGTAGTCAAGCAAATCCACGTTTTGGGGGAATTTTTAATCCGATTTTACTTCCACCTAGATACACTGTTACAACAGAATTACTTAGAGGGATCCCCTCTTGCAAAATCAGTGCCAGCCTGGTCTTGACCCACCACTTTCATAGTCTCTTCTACTCGAAGCCTGTGATAACTGCCAAATTCCAATCAAAGTCAGGGTGGGCTCCTGGAGATGGGTTTCCAGTCTCCGTTATGTGAGCCTACCTTACCTGTCCCATCTGCTTCTTTTTACTCTTATGTACAGTTTTCCCTTCCAACAGGAAAAACTTGGTTTTATTTTTCTTCAGTGCATACAGCACTCTCCTTCTGACTTCTGTGCCATTAGTTTGTTGGTTGACTTGCCTGGCATCCTCTCTCATCCTCTTCACCATCACCCATCCCTCTTCCAAGTTCCAGACACGTCCCACTTCCCAATGACCACAGTCCTCCACACATGGGATCTTCTCTGAAGTTGTTTAAATACGATGTAGAGGGTATTTTCCACAGGATACCACTGAATCATGTTATTAAATATATTTTGGATTGAGAATCTCCTGAGGCAGAATATATGGTTAATAAATAATGTGTCAATCCTGGTTCCTACAGTAATGTATGTAAAATAGGTGGTCAATAATAAATTGTTCATTGACAAATCTTTTTTTTTCAGATTTTCCAGTATTTTATATTATGTTAATATCCCAATCTAGTCATTTGAAAAAACAAAGTGGCACCTTACAGATTTAAGGATAAATGCAATTATGTTCTGTTGTTTAGTTAAGAATATAGCTTTCCAGTTCAGCTTTGGGAAAAGATAATAAACCTTAAACCCTTGACTTTTTTAATTAATGGAAATAATTTCATGAGTCTGGCCCAACGTTTATTCTAATTTATTAACAGGAAACACCTGAGACTAATTCCTTTCTGGCCTACAGAATCCTGCTTTATTATGTTTTTAGACTTTTCCATTTAAATACAGATACAGCTTTGATAAATGTATTATAATCACTTATGTTTAGAAAATATAGCCCTTTTTGTTTCTACGGCCGGCTGAAATTCTTTAATTAAAGGTGATTTTAATTTGGAAATTCAAGATGTTATGAATTAAATTCTACTGTACTTGGAGAAGGGAAGTATTTGAAATGCTTTTCTGGGGGTTCTGTAAGCTCTGGAAAAAGTGCCCAGTATAATCTTAATATATTCATTAAACGGAAACTTGCGCATTTACAGAAGTAAATTTCTACTTTGCAGCTTCCTACTACTAGCCGAGTAGTTTATGTGCTAGAATTTTCCGATTAAAGTTCTGTTATTTACAGTTTTCGATTTTTCAGAAATATCTCACATTAAGTAGCATATCTTTTACACATCAAAATGAGCTTTAA
>NW_023245487.1:0-1897 GCF_002007445.2 Ailuropoda melanoleuca | reverse complement strand
CGAGGCCTGCGAAGCTCTGCCCAAGCATAACGGATGGCGATTCCCGGTTTGATCTCCAAGTCCGCGGCTGCTCCTGGGGAGAACACTTCCATGCGTCAGACTGAAAGGGAGTGTCGAAGCGAAAGGAATGAAGGCAGTGAGGGGCTTGAAGACACCATGTGAAGGGGAGGCCTGGGAAGGAGACCCAAGGGCCAGCAGGCTGGGTGCCCCAGTCGGGAGGAGACGGAGCCTCCTGAGGAGAGCCGGGCTGGTGGGCTGCCTGCAGGGCCGACGACAAAGAGGCTCCTTCTTACCTCCAGAGAAGAGAGGGAGCCTTCGGCGTATCTGCCTCGCAAGGAGGAAACTACGTTTTTTTCGCTTGGCGGATCTGGCTCCTACTAATGTCTAAAAAAGCGTGAGACCAGAAGCCAGAATTAAGTTTTAATGTCAGTTTTCTGTTAACTACTCTGAGACCTAAGTGCTATTTAATTGTCGTTGGCCTTCCAGTATCCTGACTGTAAAGTAAAGGGTTTAGTCTCGATGCCACTTGGGGAAGTTTAAAAATACTGATGTTCGCATCTCATGTCCTGAGGTTCTGATTTAATTTGTTTGGGGGACTGGGCATCAGTATTTTTAAAAGCCCTTTCAGGTAACGGTCATGTGGAGCCAGTGCTGAGAGCCGCTCGTCTAGGTGACCTCTGGGGGAGAGGGGGGTGGTTTCTGGCTGTGATACTCTGGGGCTCTGTAATTCTAGGATAATCACAGAAATCAGCGCCTTGCCAACAGAGTAACAGAATCACAAGAGAGGGGAACTGGAAGGCAGCTCTGGCCCAGTGTCTGGGTTTCAGCCGCCAGGCAGGGTGCTCTCGGGTCCTGGATGGCATATCATGGTGGTGCTAGCAGACAGAGGACCATTCTAGGTCCTTCTCTTAGGGAGGATGAAGTCCTGAGCCTCATTCATCAATTCCTCATATGACTTATGCTTCTTGTTGCATCTAGATTCCCCGGACCAGAATGGTCACCAAAGCAAATACTCCTGGCTACAATTTCTGATCCCATCGTTGGTGGTGATTCTGTTTGCCGTGGACACAGGACTGCTTGTCTTGACCCAGCAGCAGTTGGCATTGCTCTTGAAGACTAAGAGGACCAGGAAGAGCAAAAAGCCAGACCCTGAAAAGAGTTGATGTCACTGCTTAAGAACATCAGCAATCGCAACTTCTTTCCAGCATCAGCAATCGCTTCTCCACCGTCAAACACAGCTCCCAGTGCACACAGGAAGGTCTGCACTCAAGGCTTTACAGAACAGCTTCATTAAAACAACTCAAACTGATTAAGTGGCATGTAATAGTAAGTGCTTAATAAATGTCAGATAAATAAAGGAATGAGTAGATTCATTTATTAGTATCTGTCAAAGAGAAGTTCAATTTGAATAAAAGAGATATGAAACCAGGTAACACGATGCTTCTGAGTATTTGAGGCTTGCTAGTTTCTTGTTTCTAGGGGCAAAAACCATGCCGTTCTAGACTAGAGATGTCTTCTCTCAAGCACTCTAAGTCTGGACTAGAACTACAAAGACATGGAGGGATGCTGGTGAGATTGACCATTTTTATCCTCTCACTTCAGCGTGCCACTTACGAGCTCCTAGCTCTTGCTGAATCTGGGGCAATCTTGAGCCCTCGGACTCTGGGGATGAGGCTCAGTCTAAGATTTTCCCGTTATTGTTTTTCCCTCCGATATCTCCCAAACTTGTATCTTGAATACCGTCTTATATCAACTGAACTAAGCGTCTTGGAGAAATCCCAGCAAATAATAATCACCAGAACTCTCAACTCTGAAAACAGAAAGATCTCAGGCAAAGACCCAACCTTTGGGGCGCCTGGGTGGCACAGCAGTTAAGCGTCTGCCTTCGGCTCAGGGC
>NW_023245486.1:0-1897 GCF_002007445.2 Ailuropoda melanoleuca | reverse complement strand
GGGGGGGGGACCCCAAGGGGGTTTCCTCAGCAACGCGTTGAGGGAAGGGGAAAGTCATTGTGAAACTTGAAACTCATTAACTTTGAAAAACAACTTAAAAAAAAAAAACTGGGAGGGGGGCGGGGTGTTGGTTTGGAGGGTGGAAGGGGACATATTATTAACCCTGAACTGAAACCACTTCTTGGTGGCGGATGTTCTATTAAAAGACTGAGGGAAGCCAAGGTTATTCCAGAGGCCGCTCCAAAGCCCGCTGGTGGTTCCCAGAGCCCGGGCTGCCGGCGCAGTTAACCCTTGCCTGTCCGCCTGACAGCTTTGGGCAGGGAGGTGAGGGGTCTTTGGGGTCGGAAAGGGAGGTGCGGGGCTGGGCAGCGGGACTGGCTCCTGGGACGCCGAGGAGAAGAGAAAGGGGGAAGAGGGAGTAATTATCATAAACCAGAGTTTGACCCTTGCTGCTAGAAAGCAGTAGAGGAAGCAAGGAGTGGTAATCTATGGAAATAAATCAGGAGGGGCTGGACCAGGGTAACGAAGAAAGTTTTCTGGGTTAAAACTACCAAAGAATGTTAGAAATCGGGAGCTCAGAAATTTCACAAGTACACCTAAAGAAGCAGGCAAAAGTGACTGGTTAAAGGAGCCACGTTGAACTTGGGAGAAATAAAACAAAACAAAAATTTTGATGCAGAAAAATTTCTTAGATTAAACCAAACTGCTTTCCCCTTTTAAGGAATAAAAATGCTAAACGGCCGTACACCCACTACGCGGGCCATCTGTGCAAACTTGAATTGTTTTGTTCCCTGGGGCTTCCATAAAGATATCTAGGCTTTTCCTGCTAGGGTTGACCCCAAAAATTCCCCTGAGGAAATCCTACCTCTAGCTCATTGGAGCTAAGAAAAGCTTAATGCACCAAAATGGGAATGATTAAAAATGGAATACTCAATAAAGGCGAGCTTGTAACCAAAAGTGAAGTCACCTAAAGGGGGGACTATGCCTATTAAAAACTAAATTTGGTCGTCAGAGAAAAGATCACCCAACAACTGCCTCCATTTGAAATGTTGTTAGCATACTGTACTTCCAACCTGGCAATGAAATAATGCAATCTTTACATCTTCAACGTGATGTAATCATCTGTCTTTTGTAAAAGTAAATGATATCTAATGGATTGCAATCACAAAAAGTATGTAATGTCACTTCCCAACTGGGCATTTGAATAAAATATACACTCATTTAAATGTTCAAGTATATCTAACCTGTCAGAGGATAAAGATTAAGGTAGCTTGATAATGATTAATTCTCCTTGGTGTCACTTGCTAAACCAAAATGCTAACTGACTGAATATATTTTTAAACCAATGGTTGGTGGACATAACAAATACACACTGTGAACACAATATTTATATGGGATTTGGCATTGTTGTGATGCTTCTAACAGATGAAGCATACAATTTGGAGTTATAATAGATAATTTTGCCATTTCAGCTTGTTAAAAAGCTTTTTTCTTAAGTAGACGACTCACAACTTAAACTTCTTGAGTGGCAAATCAATATTAAACTTTCCTTTGAAATAGATGCAATACGGAACAGTTTCCTATTTCCTAGTTTCGAATTTTCTAAATGCAATTTCTTTTCCTAATTCTGCCTGCAGTTCTAACTTCCTACTTATCAGAACGCAGGGAAATCCAGCTAACCGGTAAAGTAGCTAGTTTCGACTTGTTTTGTGGCAAATTAAATAGAGTTTCTCAAATGGTATGGGAATGGGGGGGGAAATATATATATATACACATATAACCAGAAGATAAATGTGAAAGGTAAACAGCCGTTTGAACTGTCAAAAATTCTGTTAACAACGGGGGAGGTGACCATACTCAGGGGGGGAAAAAAAAGAAGAAGAAGAAGAAGAAGGGG
>NW_023245485.1:529-766 GCF_002007445.2 Ailuropoda melanoleuca | reverse complement strand
TTCGCTGGAGGTGTTTTCCTGGACGCTCTGCTTTATTACCAGTGAGAAGGGCGCTGAGTCCTCGAAAATCCCGAACATTTTCTTTCATGCTCCCTTACTCATGAGAGATGATGGTCTTTGATAGTTCCCTGGAATGTGTGGGGACTCAGAGACCACTATGGGGCACTCTCGTCAGGCTTCCGCGACCACTTTCCCTCATGTTTCCCCATTCACGAAGGGTGATGATAGTGCTAAGAC
>NW_023245485.1:0-163 GCF_002007445.2 Ailuropoda melanoleuca | reverse complement strand
TTATTACCAATGAGAAGGGCGCTGAGTCCTCGAAAATCCTGAACCTTTTCATTCATGCTCCCTTACTCACGAGAGATGATGGGCGTTGATAGTTCCCTGGAATGTGTGGGGTCTCAGAGACCACTATGGGGCACTCTCGTCAGGCTTCTGCGACCACTTTCCC
>NW_023245484.1:0-1897 GCF_002007445.2 Ailuropoda melanoleuca | reverse complement strand
TTGGGCTCCTTGCTCAGCAGGGAGCCTGCTTCTCCATCTGCCTGCTGATCCCCCTGCTTGTGCTTCCTCTCTCTCACATAGAAGTAAATAAATAAAATCGTTAGAAAAAAGCTTTAACATACAGAAAGTCTGAAAGTGTAAAAATGGAAAATATATACTGTGAAAACACTAACTAAAAGTAGGTAAAAATTAACTAACATCAAATAAAATGGACTTTACATCAAAAAGCATTACCACAGATAAAAAGGGATACTCATGAGGAAAAAATGTATAATTCACCAGAAAGATGTAACAGTTCTAAATTTGTATGCATCTAACAACATAGCTTCAAAATATATAAAACAGAAATGGACAGAACTACAAAAAAATAATAGAGTGGGAAATTTTAACATATCTCTTTTCATCGCTGACAGAAAAAATCAAATAAAAATAGCAGTGATATAAAACACTTGAATATGATTGGCAAACTTGACCTAATTAGTTCAAATTTTGGTTGGCATAAAGGTATACTCAACAACTACAAAAGATACATTATTTTTAAAAACATATGGAACATGTATAAAAATTGACCATATCTGGGCCATACATCAAGTTTTAACATTTCAAAAAGATTAAAATCATACAGAGTATGTTCTCCAACCATGGTGCAGTTAACTAGAAATTAATAATAAAAATGCAACTAAAAGTTCACATATTTTGGGGGATTAGGAAATACATTTCTAAATAACCCATGTGTCAAAGAAGAAATTACAATTAAAATTAGAAAACATTTTGCATGGGATGATAATAAAAATATTGTGCTCGAAGCTGTGAAAGACACTCTGCTCATGGCTATAACGGCCTACTAACAGAAGACTAATCCTCCCACTTAGGACAAGAAAAGCTGAAAAATAGTTATGGCATTTAAACAGATTAAATTATTGAAAGACATTGGAGAGCTTCCAAAGCAGCCAGGATTGAGGTATCAAAATCCTGGAGAGAAGGGAAACCTAATGACGCAAAACTGACATTTTACACCTGTTTTCCCCTTGAGGCATTGACCAGTTCATTATCAACATAGGTGAAGAGGCTGAAAAGAAGCTGTGAAGAGGCAGAAACCTGAATAGAGCTTTCAGCAGTTACACAGAGCTAAATCAAATCTAGAACTCAGAGCCAACTAGACAGCCAGGATTTGATGGGCTAATATCCTGGAGAAAAGGAAATTAAATCCTGGAGAAAAGAAATGAAATGGGCCGTCTGAGTTAATTTTCTCCTTGATGGATTCACCAATTCTTAATAGGTGTAGAGCTGGAAACAAAGAAGCCAGGTAGAAATAGGCAATTAAGAGACTGGGAAGATGAACAGAGTTCTCAGCAGCTTCAAAGTACAGGGGAAATTTAAAAATAAGCGTTTGGGGACTTCCAAGGTTGGAGGAACTGATAAATACCCCAGGATGTCAGTTAGAACCCCTGAAGGATTACACCCTAGAAGGGGAACTGGAAATAGAAGAGGTCTGACAGAGATTGAAATCCAACCTTGAAATAGTTCAATTCTTGATTTGCTTAAGCTAATTTACTCCTATACTGTCTTTGCAAAGCGAAAGAAAATCCTCTACAAATTAAGAAAATGTCATCTCAATTTTCTAGAATTTTTCTCTCATAATGTTCAACATTTGAACAAAAGCACCCCAAGAGACATGACAAACGGGAATTATTTTTAAAGGAGAAAAAGAAACCAAGAGAAGAAAAAATAGACAAAAGAAATAGACCTGTATCAGATTAAGCTATTGGATGTATCAGGCATAGACTTTAAAATAATTATAATTAATATGTTCAAGAAAATAGATAACAAGGGGCGCCTGGGTGGCACAGTGGTTAAGCGTCTGCCTTCGGCTCAGGGCGTGATCCCGGCGTTATGG
>NW_023245483.1:0-1897 GCF_002007445.2 Ailuropoda melanoleuca | reverse complement strand
CCTCTAAATCTACTTTGTTGAGGGTTTTTATCATGAATGGCTGTTGTACTTTCTCAAATGCTTTTTCTGCATTTATTGAAATTATTATATAGTTCTTATCCTTTCTTTTATTGATATGGTATAGCACATTGATTGATTTGCAAATATTGAGCCATCCCTGCAACCCAGGAAGAAATTCCGCTTGATTGTGGTGAACGATTTTTTTAATATATTGTTATATTTGGTTTGCTAGTATTTTATTGAGAATTTTTGCATTCATGTTCATCAGGGATATTGGCCTGTAGTTCTCTTTTTTAATGGAGGCTTTATCTGGTTTCGAAATCAGAGTAATGCTGGCGTCATAGAATAAATTTGGAAGTTTTCCTTCCTTTTCTATTTTTGGGACAGTTTGAGAAGAATAAATACTAACTCTTTAATTTAACCTCTTTAAATGTTTGGTAGAATTCACCTGTGAAGACATCAGTTCCTGGACTTTTGTTTTGGGGGAGTTTTTTGATTACTTATTCAATTTCTTTGCTGGTTATGGATCTGTTCAAGCTTTCTATTTCTTCCTGGTTCAGTTTTGGTGGTTTATATGTGTCTAGGAATTAGTCCATTTCTTCCAGGTTGTCCAATTTGTTGGCATATAGTTTTTCATAATCTCTTATAAATGTTTGCATTTCTGTGGTGTTGGTTGTTGCTTCTCCTCTCTCATTTGTGATTTTATTTCTTTGGGTCCTTTATTTTTTCTTTTTGATAAGTCTGGCTAGAGGTTTATCATTTTGTTAAGTTTTGGTTTGTTTTTTCCAAAGAAGCCGCTCCTGATTTCATTGATCTGATCTATTATTTGTTTGTTTGTTTGTTTGTTTTTACCTTTATATCATTGATTTCTGCTCTCTTCTTTATTATTCCATTCCTTCTGCTGGCTTTGGGCTTCATTTCTTGCTCTTTTTCTAGCTCCTTTAGGTGTATAGTTAGATTGTTTGAGATTTTTCTTGCTTTTGAGGTAGGCCTGCACTTCCCTCTTAGGACCACTTTTGTTTCATCCCAAAGGTTTTGGTCTGTTCTGTTTTCATTTTCATTTTTTTCCATGTATTTTTAAATTTTTTCTTTGATTTCCTGGCTGACCCATTCATTGTTTAGTAGCACGTTGTTTCGTCTCCATGTGTTTGTGCTCTTTCCAATATTTTTCTTGCTGCTGACTTCTAATTTCATAGTGTCGTGGTCAGAAAAGGTGCATGGTATGACTTCAGTCTCTTTGTAATAGCCGAGGCCTGTTTTGTGACCTCATATGGGATCTATTCTGGAGAATGTTACATGTGTACTTGAAAAGAATGTGTATTCTGCTGTTTTAGGATGGAACGTTCTGAATATATCTGTTAAGTGCATCTAGTCCAGTGTGTCGTTCAAAGGCATTGTTTCCTTGTTGATTTCCTATTTGGATGATCTGCCCATTGATGTAGGTAGAGTGTAGAACTCACCCACTATTATTCCATCATTATCAATTAGTTCCTCTTTGTTTGTTATTAATTGTTTTATATACTTAGGTTCTCCCAATTTGGGTGCATAAATACTTACAATTGTTGTATATTCTTATTGGATGGCCTCTTTACGATTATATAATGTCCTTCTTTGCCTCCTTTTATAATCTTTGTTTTAAAGTCTAGTTTGTCTGATAGAAATAGTACTATTCCAGCTTTCTTTGGGCATCCATTTGTATTTAAATATTTCTCTGCCCCCTCACCTTCCATCTGCAGGTGCCTTTAGGTCTAAAATGAGTCTCCTATGGGCAGCATATAGATAGGTCTTGCGTTTTTATCTATTCTGACACCCTATGTCTTTTGATTGGAGCATTTAGTCCATTTACATTCAAAGTAACTATTGATAGATTAGTTATTGCCTAAACAATAAAAAAAAA
>NW_023245482.1:0-1896 GCF_002007445.2 Ailuropoda melanoleuca | reverse complement strand
TGGATGTTTTTTCCTGCTTTGTCAAAGATTAGTTGACCATAGAGTTGAGAGTCCATTTCTGGAGTCTCTTTTCTGTTCCATTGATCTATGTGTCTGTTTTTGTGCCTGTACCATGCTGTCTTGGTGATCACAGCTTTGTAATATAGCTTGAAATCAGGCAACGTGACCAGAAGTATTACTAATGATACACAGGGATATTTAATAACAATAAAAGCACCAATTAATCAGGAAGGCATAGCAATCATCAGAGGCCCTGGAAAATAGAACGTTAAACTTCATAAAGTGAAAACTGGTAGAACTTAAAAGACATACAGACAAATCTGTTTAATGGTTGGAAATTTCAAAAATTCTCTCAGATATAGATATAACAAATAGATAGGTCGATAATTATAAAGAAGACTTTAACAACACTATCAGCTAACTCGACTTAATTATAGTACATTCCACCCAATAGCAGTAGAATACACACTTGCTTTAACAGCACATGGAACATACACCAAGCAAGAGCCTATCGTGGATTATAAAATAATACTTCATCAAAGAAGAAGGACCAAAATCCATGTAAAGGTTGTTCTCCGGGAACAATGGAATTAAACAAGAAATCTATAACAAGAAGATTTCTAGAGAATCCACAAAACCTTGAAATTAACCAACGGACTTCAAAATAACACACGGCCAAAGACGAGGCACTTAGGGCAATTTGAAAGGCATTTGAACTGAAGAGAAACGTAATCACATCCTGTCGACTTCTGTGTGATTCAGCTAATGCACTACTGAGAGAGAAAATTGTAGCTTTCTGCATTTATATTAGGAAAGAAGAAAGGTTTATCATCAATAAAATACAAAACTAAGATGCTACAAAAACATATAAAAATAAACTGAGAGGAAGTAGAAAGAAGGAAGCAAAAAGGCTACCAGAAGCTGACGTTCATATGTAGAATTTAGGAAATTAAAAGATGAACACAGGGGAAGGGAAGGAAAAATAAAACAAGCAGAAACAGAGAGGGAGGCAAACCATAAGAGACTCTTAACTCTAGGAAAGGAACTGAGAGTTGCTGGAGGAGGGGGGGCGCTGGGGTAACTGGGTGATGGGCATTAAGGAGGGCACTTGATGTAATGATCACTGAGTGTTATATGCTACTGATGAATCACTGAATTCTACCCTTGAACCTAATAATATACCATAGGTTAACTAAATTGAATTTAAATCGAAATAAATTTAAGGGTATCAATGAAATAGAAAACAAAACAACCAAGAGAATGGAATGAAACCAGTAGCTGGTTTATTGAAAAGATTAATACAATTGATACAACTCTGTGTAGACTAATCAAGAAAAAACAGTTAAGATGCTAATGACCTGTATCAGGAATAATAGAGGGGACATGACTTTAGAGTGCAGAACCACTAAAGCGATCATAAGGGAAAACTATGAACAACTTCATTACCAAAAAATTGACAACATAGATAAAATGGACAAATTCTCTCAAAGATGCGATCTATCAAAGCTCATACCAAAAGATACAGAATGCTTGAATACCCTTATATCTCTTAAAGAAATAGAATCTGTGCCTAAAAACCTTCTCACGACGGAAACTCCAGGTACAGTTGGCCCCACTGGTGCGTTCTACAAAATAGTTCAGGAAGAAATAGCACCAAATTTATAGGATTCTGTCAGAAAAATAAAGAAGGAACACTTCTCGATTCATTCTGTGAAGCTAGAAGTGTCCCTGTGGGGTGGTTCAACATTTGCAAATCTATCAGTGTGATAGATTATATCAACCAGAAAAAAGCCAAGAATCATATGATCCTCTCAATAGATGCAGAAAAGCATTTGACAAAATGCAGCATCCTTTCCTGATTAAAACCCTTCAGAGTGTAGGGATAGAGGGTACATT
>NW_023245481.1:0-5985 GCF_002007445.2 Ailuropoda melanoleuca | reverse complement strand
TGGACTTGTGTGAAGAGCAATTTACAGTTCCTTCAAGTGACTGGAATTCATGATATGGTGACTAAGGTGGCTACTGTCCCCTGCCTTGTAGATTGGGGAGCTGACAAAGCCAATCTGCTAAGAAAGAAGAAACAGCCATGTAGCCAGTGAAGCAACGGTGACAAGGGCCAATAAAAGTATTCCTGACAGCTCTCCATGCTTGCTTCCTGTCCACTCCCGGGCCTCTGTACATTTCTGGAACCACTCCATTATTCTTCTAACGAGTTCCCATTTTGTGTCCCAGCTAGTTCAAGTGAGTTTCTGCAACTGTCATCCAAAAATAGCTCTAAAAATTACAGGTACCCAATCACTTTAATATGTACCGTTGCTGATGATGGAGACAGTATCCAAGACAGAGGCCACGTGTCCTTGCTCGGCAGCGGCACCACAGAGGCGGGGCTGTCTCCCTCTTCTCAATTGCTTCCCTTGAGATGTCTCCCCGCCCCTGAGAGGTAAAGAAGGTGAAAGCTGTCTTCCTTCACAATAAAGACCACCTTGCCGTCTGCAGTGATGAAGACCATCGTGTTCTGGAAGCTTCTTTCAAAAAGATGTAGAATGGCTTCTTGGCAACTTGAATTTGTTTGGCCAATCCGAAGACAGGCAAAGGAGCTAGGAAATAACTTTGGAGTTTATAGGACTTCACGGAAGCAAATCTATTCTGACTTCTGTTTGCAGCTTAAAAGCCATTATTTTCCAAATCCCTGATAAGAAAGCTAAGAGCTATTTTTGGATGGTCTATAGTCAGGGTACTGTGCTAAGTAGCAGCTTTTTTGAATTGGTCTCGCTCCTGGATCCATTTTATGTTCCTAACCTTGCTTTGCCTTTTTTTCCCCCTTTCTTATTTCTAATATGTATTATTTTGCTGCATTTTAAGCCTCCTTAAATCCTTTCTGGACCAAGAAGCAATATAACAAAGTAAAAACAGATTTCCCCTTTGTTACCAGAAGAATTCTTCCACTTTTATGTTACACACAGGCACGTAAAATGATGGATGGTCAGAAATAAAACATTTAGCCTCAGTGTTCCATCAGTCACTGCAAGGCATTTATTGTGCACTTCTTATGTACAAGGAATTGTAGGGACTACAAATAAGTGTAACAAACAGCAAGAAACTTCCAGTGGAGCCCAGACCCAGACGACATTCGCACAGGAAGGAAAAATCATCCAGAATGCAAGGCCACCAATGGAAGCGACGCTTTGATCTGGGGGCTGGGGTCCAGAGAAAGCAGCAGGAAGGTGGAGGGACTAAAATAGGGTTTTGAGGAAAAGAGACAGTTCTAATATGTGGGGAAAGCTAGAAGAGAACAGATAGTAACTAGAACACATGGAGGAGAGAATTACAATCTCAGGAGAATGACATATACTTGGGGTACTCAAATTGGAGCATTAGAATCACCCAGAGGGCTTGTGAAAGCCCAGACAGCTGAGTCCCACCCCCAGGCTCTGATTCAGCAGGGCTGGACTGGGACCCGAGAAGCTGCATTCCTGATGAATTTCCAGCTGATTCCTTTGCTGCTGGTTAGGGACCCACACTCTGAGAAACACCGATCTAAACAAGAGAGCTCTCCATGCACCATTTCAGATGAGACTTGCGACAGAAGTTCCTGTTTCAAAGCAGTGGGAATAAGAGGGAAAGCCTGCTAGGTCCACTTTGTCGGATGCCCCTCAATGCACTGAAGACCACCGTGTGTCCCTGTCACCTTCCTACAGACTGCTCAAAGCCTTTCCCCCCTGTGCACTTTCACTGTCCTTAACTAGAATGTTCGCAGCTTGCAGGGGTATGGAAGAACCAAAGTATGTTGGCCTTTTCCTTCCTGGACTATGCCACTTGGGAGAGATTTGCCTCTAGCCCGAACCAGACTACATCCTCAGATGGTTTTCTTCAGCCCTGCACACCTGCTCTCCTCCTGCACACATCTCTATTTTCATCAAATCCTTCCCACGTGCTGGTACACGCCCCTCTGACCACAAGCACTGCTCTACCTCCAGCCCTCACAGCAGCTGGGCCCCGAGAACACAATATTGTGGGGCGTATGACCATGGCCTACCGGGTAAGGCTTCCTGAATCCCACAGGTTCTTTTCCTCCCGATGGGATGGAGGGCCCTGTGATTGACTTAAGAGTCATACAGTCCACTCAGCCTCTCACCACTTACCACTTGGGTCATTTTAGAAGACCACTTGATATCTTAACCTCAGTTTCCCCATCTTGTAAGAAAGATAAAATGGTACAATCCTCATTGTGAGAATTTGACATAATGGGATCTGATCTAACATGTGCCCAATAAATAGAAGCAAGTTCTGGGATAATGTCATTGTTCAAGGTCATATCTTCATTACCTAACAAGTACTTAGTAACTGCCCTCTCTATGCCCAGTGCTAAGTATGTATTTAATTGAAAAGATAAAGGGTGCTTGGTGACTCAGTCAGTTAGGTGTCTGACTCTTGTTTTTGGCTCAGGTCATGATCTTAGGGTTCTAGGATTGAGCCCCCTTGGGACTCCATGCTCAGCATGAAGTCTGCTTGTCCCTCTCCCGCTGCTCCCCTCCCCCCACTCATGCTCTCTCCTGCTCTCTCAAATAAATAAATAAAAATAAATATTATCCTCTTACACTATTGGTGGGAATGCAAGCTGGTATAGCCACTCTGGAAAACAGTATGGAGTTTCCTCAAGAAGTTAAAAATAGAGCTACCCTGCGACCCAGCAATTGCACCAGGGTGTATTTACCCCAAAGATACAGATATAGTGAAAACAAGGGGCACATGCACCCCAATGTTCATAGCAGCCATGTCCACAAGAGCCAAACTGTGGAAGGAGCCGAGATGTCCTTCAACAAATGAATGGATAAAGAAGATGTGGTTCGTATATGCAATGGAACATTACTCAGCCATCTGAAAGGATGAATACCTACTGTTTACATCAACATGGATGGAACTGGAGGGGATTATGCTAAGTGAAATAAGTCAATCAGAGAAAGACAATTATCATATGGTTTCACTCATATGTGGAATATAAATAATAGTTCAGAGAACAATAGGGGAAGGGAGGGAAAACTGAATGGGAAGAAATCAGAGAGGGAGACAAACCATGATAGACTCTTGACTCAGGAAACAAACTGAGTGTTGCGCATAGGGAGGTGGTGTGGGGGATGGCGTAACTGAGTGATGGGCATTAAGGAGGGCACATGATATGATGAGCACTGGGTGTTATACGCAACTAATGAATCATTGAAAATTATTTCAAAACTAATGATGTACTATATGCTAGCTAATTGATTTTAAATTTTTAAAAAAGGCACAGAAAAGATAAGACATTAGTGCAAATGATTATGAAACTCCATAAAGGGAGGACCACAGGATGGCTGGATAATAGTTACAAAGTTCAGAGGACACTTAAGTGGAGCTTCGTATGAAAAAGGGACAAGGTCAGTAGCAGTGATTCCCATCCAGGAAGGGCCCCCTGGGTCTGGAAGAATGGTGACTCTTGAACAATCAGGGGGAAAACCGCAAGCAGTAAGGCCCTCCCAGAGGAACAGGCTCGAAGCAAAAGGAAAAGAACACCTTAGACAACTTTCGGTCATAATGACAATTTTGTCAAGGATTGTTACTATAAATAATAATAATAATCTGTGATTGTTTGAGTACCTACCACATCTCAGGCATGTATTTTTCATCCATAAATTCTAAAGCTCATGACAGTATTAAGTCCATTTCATAGAAGAGGACACTGAGATTCAGAAAGAAGATTCCTGCCAAGGTCACAGAGCAGAGGAACGGCGGGTTCATGATTAGGTCTATATGACTCCAAATCCATGCTGTTTCTACTCCATACCATGACTCTGCGGAGTCCCATTAACCAAAAAGATGTGTCAGAGCCACCAGGGGATACAACGGGAATCCTAGCCCCCATCCCTGATTCGCCCAAGACAGTCCTGATTGCTCTGTAAGAAAGAATCCAGTGAAGATTCCATTGTGGGCTAGAAAGCCAGGTTTGAAGTCACCACTCGGCTCTTCATGTCACTAGTATCAGATCTTAATAAAGATTCTTCCTCGTGTGTCCACTTTCTGTTAGTCCAAAAATGCAACACAGCACAGTAGTCAAGATAGTGACCTCTGAAATCAGAGCACATGGATTCAAATCTCTACCCTAGAATCTATGCAACCTTGAACAGTCACCTCCCTATACCTCAGTTTCTTCATCTGCTAAATGGAGAAAATAATAGAACTATCTTCATCAATCTGTTGTGAAAATTAAGATATGTAAATGCGTAGAACGTCCAGCCAGTAGTAAGAATTCGATTCCCTCAGATATAGTTGTTAACCATTAGATAGTTGTTAACTATTATAGCTATTATTGATGAATCAGTGCCAATCTGAAAGGCTGCCTCTGAGTCTCCCTATATCCACCTATCTACCCAGTTCCAGAAATTATGATCCAGAAGGATACAACAAATATATTACCTCATTCTCTAGCAGCCAAGTCTCTTGAAGTCAATTGCTCATTAATCCTCTCATTCATTAATTATATCAGTCCGTCAGTCAGTCAAGATTTATTGAGCATGTCTTATATGCCAGGCAAACTTCTAAGTACTGAAGATACAGGGATGAATTAAGGGAGACAAAGTTCCTGATATCATGAAGCTTATATCTTACTGGGCGAGACAATAAACAAATATAGGATATGTGAGTGATTCGTGTGGGAAGACAAATAAAGCAGGGTAAGTAGATAGAGAGTAGAGGTGGTATCACAGAGAAGGACCATAGAAGGCCTTTCTGATTAGGCAACATCAGAACACAGACTTCAGTGAAGTTAGAAAGTGAGCCTCACCCATGATGTGGGAAGTGTGCTCCAAAGGGAGCACACCCTCAGTGCAAAAAACATTCAGTGCAGTTCTTAGAACCTTGTCAGGTTCAAGGAGTAGGAGATGGAATGAGGGATGCAGCCAGAGGACAGATAATACAGAGTTTGTAAAACATAGTAAAGCACAGGATTTCTTTCTAAGTGTGCTGGGAATTTACTAGAAGGTTCTAGACAAGAGAGTGACATGATCAGATTTACCTTTTGAAAGATCTCTAGGCAGCCATGGAGAGAAGAGACCATAAGAAGATGAAAAGTGGAAACGGAAATCAGACAAGAGGTCTTTGCAACAGTCAGATGCGATATGAACGTGAGGTGAGCAGGGTGGTCAAGGTAATGGGAATAAGAGGTCAGTTTCAACACACGTGGAAGAGTAGGAGCCATCAGGACTTGCTGAAGCATTCAGTTATGGATGAATGAGAAAGAGATAGTCACGATCTCAAGGTTTGGAGGACTTTTTTTTTTTTTAGTTGTTCCTTTTTTTTTTTTTTATCATGTTCAGTTAGCCACCGTATAGTACATCATTAGTTTTTGAGGTAGTGTTCAATGAGTCATTACTTGTGTATAACACCCAGGGTTCATCACAACACGTGGCCTCCTAAATACCCATCACCCTGTTACCCCTTCCCCTCTGTAACCCTCAGTTCGTTTCCTGGGGTCCATAGTCTCTCATGGTCCGTCTCCCTCTTTGATTTCTCCCCCTTCAGATTTCCCTCCCTTCTCCTATGGTCCTTCATGCAACTGCTTATGTTCCACATATGAGTGAAACCATATCATAATTGTCTTTCTCTGACTGACTTATTTCACTTAGCATAATCCCTTCCAGTTCCAACCATGTCGATGCAAATGGTGGGTATTCATCCTTTCTGCTGGCTGAATAATATTTCACTGTATATATGAACCACATCTTCTTTATCCATTCATCTGTTGAAGGGCATCTCAGCTCCTTCCACAGTTTGGCTATTAGAGGACTCTTCAGCGTAAGTCTTCAATGCATGGAACAGAGTGCTCACCTAGGGAATGAAAAGAGACAGAGAAGAAGGTGGTGGACTAAGCCTTGGGACCCTTCTCAGCTTTAAAGTTCATGAAG
>NW_023245480.1:0-1897 GCF_002007445.2 Ailuropoda melanoleuca | reverse complement strand
AGCCAGCAAGAGAGGGAACACAAGTAGGGGGAGTGGGAGAGGAAGAAGCAGGCTCATAGAGGAGCAGGGAGCCCGATGTGGGGCTCGATCCCATAACGCCGGGATCATGCCCTGAGCCGAAGGCAAACGCTTAACCGCTCTGCCACCCAGAAGCCCCAGGATGACCTTTCTAATAAACAACCTAAGTATCTATTAATAATAGAATGGGTAAAAAAAAAAGGTGTATCCATATAATGAAATATTATACAACATAGTGGTTCTGAAAGGGTGGTTAGGGATACCCTAGTAATCCCTGAGGCTCTTGCAGGTGATCTACAAAGGAAAAATTGTACTGATAATAATATCAAGATGTATGCATCATCCTCACTGTTACTCTCTCACAAGTGTTCAGAGTATTATTCCGTTTATATGAAGTCTAAGAGCAGGTGAAATTAATCTCATATGGCAAAAATAAGAAATTAGTTGTATGTAGGGATAAAAGTGAAAGAGGTATGAGGGATGACAGATTTAGTACAGTTTCAGTTCCAGATTTTAATTTACCTTCAAGAAATTCTACTTACAGAGCTTCTGTAGTGTCAAAGAATATCCATAATAATCTGAAAAAGACATTAAAACAACTTTCCCTTCCAACCACATATTTGCATGAGACTACATTTCCTTCAAATTATTCAACCAGACAAGCACGTAGCAACAGATTAAATACAGAAGCAGATATAAAATCCAACTTCTTTCTATTAATACAGATATTAAGGAGATTTGAAGAAAATGTTAAACAATGCCACTCTTTTCATAATATTTTTTGGAAAATATAGCTATTTTTCACACAAAAATGTTAACATGATTATTTTATTATTACTGTATTAATCAATACTGAAAAAATTTTAATTTTTAACACAGTGGATGTATATGTTTATTTTATGATAATCTATTGCTCTGTACACTTACAACCCATACACTTTTGTGTGTATATTTTGACTAAACATTTAAGATTATTTAATTGAAAAAAATAATATTTAATTAGGGGTAATGATTTTATGTCATAGGAGAAGATTTTCTAAGTCCTTTTCCTTTAAAATATCATCCATTTTTCAATTATAAGTTTTAAAAAATTCTTGGGTGTTTACCCAAAGAATATAAAAACACAAATTTGAAAGGATATATGCACCCATATGTTTATTACAGCATTATGTACAATAACCAAATTATGGAAGCAGCCCAAGTGTATATCAAAAGATGAATGGATAATGAAGATGTGGTATATATATAAAGGAATATTGGTAGGCTAGAAAAAAAGTTAAATCTTGCCATTTGCAACACGTATTTTGGATCTAGAGAGTGTAACACTAAGTTAAAGTAAGTCAGAGATATACAAATACCATATGATTTTAATCATATGTGGAATTCAAGAAACAAAACAAGTGAACAAAGGGGGAAAAAAAGACAAATCAAAAAACAGACTTTTAACTATACCAAACAGTGGTTATCAGAGGCAAAGTGGATGGGAGGGATAGGTGAAATAGGTGAAGGGGATTAAGAGTGCATTTATCTTGATGAGCACTGAATAGTATATAGGATTGATATAGTATATTCATTATATTGTACACCTGAAACTAATAAAACACTGTATTTAACTATACTGGAATTAAAATTTAAATAAATAAATAAAGTTTTAAAGAATTCTTGATTACTATTATCAGGAAATAAGTAGAGCCTTCTAGGATTAGAAATATCAACTTCATTTCCTCTTCATTACTCTTCTTTTCCATATTTCATCAGAGGTAGAGATTAAAATTTATTAATAAAGCTCTCATGATTTTTCATGAGGTAATTATTTGGCTGTCCTTTTACCATTCTGTTATCTGAATTAGTAAAATAGAGCAATCAAACTTTTTTTTTT
>NW_023245479.1:0-1896 GCF_002007445.2 Ailuropoda melanoleuca | reverse complement strand
TTTTTTTGGGTTTTTTTTTTTTTTTTTTTTTTTTTTTTTTTTTTTTTTTTTTTTTTTTTTAGATTTTATTTGTTTATTTGACACAGAGAAAGAGAGAGAGAGCACAAGAAGGGTGGTGGCAGGCAGAGGGAGAAGGAGAAACAGGCTCCCCACTGAGCAGGGAGCTTGATGCAGGGCTCTATCCCAGGACCCTGGGATCATGACCTGAGCCAAAGGCAGATGCTTAACTGACCGAGCCACCCAGATGCCCCTCATTTTTGTTTTTTATCTCAGTCCACGACTGCCCAGGGAAAAAATGTGGGGGGTGGATTGTTTCTCAGGTTCCTTTGCCATTAAATGGGGCCAGCTGCCTAAAATCTGGCTGATGAGATCTAAACAAAAATGATGTACTGCATCTCCAAGGAACTTTCTTAAAGGCCAGTTGACACACCTACCATGCCCCAGCCCTTCTTCCTTCTTGTAGACTGGAAGGTCAGCCCAAGGGCTGAAGCCAGTGCAGCCATCTTGGGCCATTGGTTGACATTAACGATACAAGGCACAAAAAGTTGATGAACATGCTGGAACGAGCCTGAATGGCTCACAACTTGTAGAACGGAGGCACAATACCAACTTTAGACAGCCTCATACTCCACGTTCCCATGTCAGACAGAAATCAACTTCTAACTTCTTTAGTTTGGGTCTCTGACCGGAGATGAAATCAACCTCAACTGATAAACATAGGGAGGGTGGATACTCAAATGTTTCCCAGTCTCACGGGTTTTGTGAACAATGATGTAGCCCAAGTAAGGGCAATTTTGTTCAATAAACACTTGCTTTGAATATGAAGACTTCAAGGCTCATTAATGAGGAAGAAATAATTACAAAAATAATGAAGCGAAATTACCTCAATGGGGCCTTTTTTCCATTCTTAATGCAACCAGCATAATCTGAATAGTTGTGTCATTCCTTATAACAAATGCATTAGCATAAATAGAACATTTGAATGTATATAATAATTATTCAATTATAATGATCAAAGGAAGTGCTGCTGAAAACCATCCCTGACGCCGAATCCCTGGCTAAGAAAATATCATTATATTTTAAGAAAAGAGACCGATCTTGATGCCATTAGCAGGGATGTGCTATTTTCAGAACTGTGTATCTACCTTCTTTATTAAGAAAGAATAAAACATCGTTTTACCTTCTTAAGAAGCAGAGCAAGATGGAACATTCCATTATCCCCAGAAGTTTGTAACTGTGGCAGCAATTCATTAAGGGGGGTTTAAAAACAGATCTGGAGGCCTGGCCCTAGGGTCAGAAGGTGAGATTGGCCGCTCGGACCAGATTTAGAGCTTCCAAAGATGATAAAGCAATATCTGCTGTATGGCTCTGCAGTTCTACTTGGAACCAAGCCCAGAGGCCATGGTTCTTCATCCTCTGGGGAGGCTCCTTTGCCTCAGAAAGATGTTCATTATAGGAAACTAAGAACAATGTGCGTTTTTGGAAACATCGTGAAAGCCTCTCTCTCAGATCGTGGTCCAGACGGTACAAAATCACCTAGGAAGCAATACTTGATCATGATTCCATGCACCTTCTGTTGCAGACATGTGGGGAAGCAAAGTTGTGAGCTGCTCCAGGATTTCCCTAAAGCCAAAAATCTGTCCGGTTCTTCTCTGGGCAGATTTTCAGCTGCTGTAGCCCAATTTAGGGAAGGCAGCTGTCGGGCACATTTGGCCACACACCTAAATGGGAGCCTCTGGCATTCTGGACTTTAAAAAATGACATTGCTGAGAGACAGCGGGAGAGAGTCCGCAGCAAGGGGAGCCTTGGTAAGGACTTGGGAAAGCAAAACAGTGTTTCTAGATTTTTTGGAAAACTCTTGGCTGACCCTATCAGAGGTAATCTTTTTTTTTTTTT
>NW_023245478.1:0-1896 GCF_002007445.2 Ailuropoda melanoleuca | reverse complement strand
GAAGCTGCCCATTTGTTTATACAGCTGGAGTAGGATAGTCATGGAAGATAATGCTCCAAAACTGGGTTGGATTTGAGCTACAGAATTTGTACTTAAGTAATGCATGGGGAGCCTTTTAGAGGTTTTAAAGCAGAGATGCAATATTATTCATTCCCTGTCGGAGGGAAGTAATAATAGAAAAAAAAAAAGGCTGAACAAAACAGCAAGATACTGTTAAAAAGACAAGGTAGATGACAACAAAGGGCTAGTATCTACATAACCTGCCCACAGTGGTGATCTCAAAATCTACAGAAATCGGTCACTGATCTTACATTTTCATAAAATGTTACAACCTTCACACTTTGGAGAAACCAAAGTTTCAACCTCTACAATTTACAGAGTTAGAGTATCCAGGAGAAAGAGAAAAATTTGGGGAAAGATGGGGTTTTCAGTTTGGATTAGAGAGTGCAAAATGATTGGGACTTCTACATAGAGATGTGCTATTGGAGAGGAATAAAAAAATAATAAAACACACATTAGCAAGGGTCGAAAGCAACAATTTATTCTAACTAAAATCTACTGAACCACCTACACATTTCCTTACATAGCCAACAAAGCACAGGTGTTCCCAGGGAGCAAAGCCAACAAGAATTAATGAGCAATAAATAAGGACTAACACAGAATGATAGTCTCCCCAGGCATTCAGAGCAGAAATCACAGCTGTAAGTTAAAGAATAGAATTAAATCCCATTAACAGGTAAGGGAACAATTTTAGAGTATTCTGTTGTTGCTGAATAATGAGAAAACTGAATAAATAGTTCCAACTTTTCCCTATAAATTCAATTTATTATATAACCATATTAAAACAGTATAAAATTGAAGCTTCTACTTTTCTAGCAATAACTGCTTTTATTTCTCTGTGTTGTCTCCAAGTCTCTTTTGGTCATATAAATTTGTATTTTCATAGTCACAATTATTTATAACCCATACCATTTTGTATTATGTTTTTAACGTTTCCAGGTTGCCATATACACTTCATATTTACACTCAGTGTCTAAATAATACTCCATTGAGTGCACCTGAGAAAATTTATAAAATCATTCTCCTGTAATGGGAGGTTTGGGTTGTTTTCAGACTGGGCTTATTTTAGCTAATGTGGTGATGAGTTTCAGTCTTCTTGTTATTAGCCTCTATGATAACTAGTACCAGAAATCAGTGGTCTACAGGACTCTCTCCTGATAAGCTGGGAGCCCCTACAATGAAGACATTTTACTGTTCTCACTATTGTATCTGCTATATCTAGGGCATATTTTGGGTTCAAGCATTTTTTGTTAAATTGCTTTTCTTCTTTTGATCATTTTTTATGATACACTTCTTAGGATAAAGAGGAGAATGAAAAATAATTGCTGAGGAAAATAGATGTTTTATGTTTATAATCATGTTATTAAAATGTGTCAACTTTATTTACCACAGCACTATGAGTTAACATACATTTATTAATCTTCCACACTGTGACAGCATTATGCTAGGAACCTGGAATCAAAGTCAACAACGAAATATAATTATTGAGCTCAGAGTGCTCACAAACAGTAAATGGACATCTCTTCTCATCATTTCTTCTCTTTTCCTACTAGTAACTGATTTCCTTTTGGAGAGTAGTAGTATCTCTCACAGGATATAGAACGGAGCATCCCACATATAGTTTGGTGCATCCCAAGCCCACCTGCACTCTACATATGGACTCAAGATATGGGAACCTTCCTCCATAGAATTTAAATCTTGAAGTAAGTATAAAGTGATTAAAATGGGTGGGTACACTCATTTCAATAGGGTTCTCTGCTAGAAAACCACTCTTACTCACATGCTATTTAACCTCCGGGGTTGCTTTTTTCTATGCCATTCCAGGAATTTTTTTTT
>NW_023245477.1:0-1896 GCF_002007445.2 Ailuropoda melanoleuca | reverse complement strand
GTGTGTGTGTGTGTATATACATACACACACACAAATATGTCATTATATATAATATAAATGATAACAGTGAATATTACATTATCCTTATAATTTTCTTTAAATGAAACTAATGATAGCAAGCATGAATGATTTCTAGTTATCATGAAAATGTTTAAAAATAGCAACTAATTATTTATTTTTCAGTTTTCTTGTGTTTTTTTCTTTAGCTACATTCTTGGCAGCTGTGCATGGAATATTAGCCAGGTACTTTAAATTTAGTTATAAAACAAAATCACATTTCCACATCTTCACAAGAGACAGAAAGAGACAAACTAAAGCACATGGCTAGCACTGAAAACTTTTTTCATATTAAAACTGAAAGTATCTAAAAGATAATTATTTTAGAACCGTTTTTTAATTTTTAAAGATTTTATTTATTTATTTCAGAGAGAGAGAAAGCAAGTGCATGAGCAGGGAGAAGAGGGAGCGGGAGAGGGAGAAGCAAACTCCTCTCTGAGGAGGGAGTCCCACGTGGGGCTTGATCCCAGAACCTCAGGATCATGACCCAAGCTGAAGGCAGACGCTTCACCAACTGAGCCACCCAGGTGTCCCAGAACCATTTTTTTCTTTTTCTAATTTCATATTGACTGGCACTGTTTTATGAAAGGAGATTTTATCCCTTCAGTTTTATCTGGACATGGCCAAAGTTTTTGTCTGTTTATCTTACTATTCATAGTGAATCATATCCAAATGAGATGACAATGACATCCTTTTGGACTACTCTCAGAAAATGATAATTCATACTAGTTTAACATCAACTTTCTTATTGGTCATTTAGAAAGAAAAAGAGAGACAAATCTTTGTCATAGGTGATCTATAAAGGTTAGAATATTTAGAATTATATCCCATTAAAGTGTATTTTCAACTCAATTTTGTAATGTGTCATATAAAGATGTGAAAGATTGTTGGAAAATTCTATTTTGAACGTGGAATGTTATAACTCAAATGTCAAATTAACTTACACTGAGAAATGTATTTCTCCATGAGATTAAATGTACTTAACTATTTGATCCTGTTTGATCCTTACTACCTTACTTTGACATTTTGGCCTAATGCAGTGGATGGACACTTTAGGAACAGAACATGTATATAGATACTCATATTTTTGAGAAACATAAGACATAGCTAAATCAAATGAAAGATCTTAAAAAAAAACTACTTTTATTCCAAGAACATGTAAAAATATGTCAACTAACATAACTTATAGCTTGATTTATAATTTAATAAAAATATAGATTAGTAATTAAAAATAATAATAAAGAGAGTAAACTTCTTAGGCTTTCTAGAGTTTTTAAAATAAATTCACTGACACACATTGTATTTTTCCATTATAGGGCATGATGAGTTTAGAATATAACTGAACTTTATCATCATTTTTTAAAAAAATTATTTTCTAAGAAATAAAATGACTAACATTTTAGTCATATTTTAAAAATCTATGTATTTAAAAATAGAAGCCCATTGCATTTGTATAAAGCAACATTCCCTAATAAAGTCTGAAACCAAACTTAGAAATCCTTCCATTCTAAGTATGTCCATAAATCACTGAACAAACCAATTTGGGGGGAAAAAAAAAAGTAATGTAATTTCACAACTCTGCCTTGCCAAAGCCAGTTAAAATAATCATAAACCTTGAATATATATGATTTTCCACCTGCAGAAGTTATATTTTAACATTAGGCTAGAAGTCAGAAATAAAAATTATATTTAATTATAATATATACTTACATATTTATAAAAAGATATTTTACCCCAATCACATGCATTTATTTACTTTTACCTTGTATATGAAAGACCAAGCCACCAGCTTTTATTAGTTTCATTCCATATCATTTTTTTTTTAAGATTTTATTTATT
>NW_023245476.1:0-1895 GCF_002007445.2 Ailuropoda melanoleuca | reverse complement strand
GCTGCGTCTCTGTCAGCCGCCCACCGCTCTCTGCGGATGTCACGTTCCTCCTAACGCTTCCAAGACGGACCGACGGCTGAGGTGGCACGGACACACCGTGGATGCACCCTGGGGCTCGGTCCCCTCCACCCCTGCCTTTTGCGGGAGAAACAGAAGCAGCCCGTGGTGTGTTTCATCCCATTGCTTCTGACCCAGAAAATTGCGATGACCTCCCTGCTGTTGTCGCGTCCACACTCCTTGAAGGACCTGTGCCCGGGCCGGATGGGGCCTCCCGCGGGACGTTCCCAGGGACAAGCCAGTGGCGGGAAGGAAAGTGGGAGGTGGTGGGCCCCGTGTTACCCCGCGGGCAAGGACAGCAGCGGCTCCACGCACGGGAAGCAGGCGGGCGGCAGACGCCAAGGCTCAGTTGTGCCCGCTGGACGGTGGAACCCAGTCCGCCCCACGGGGCTCAGGCATGACTTTGGCTTCTAAACGCTTCTTTCTCAGGACAACGTCCTTCCCGATGAAAATAAAGAGACAAACAAATAAATAAAATGGATTAGCACCCCTAGCTTTTCCGCGCATCAGCGAAGAGTCTGAGGTTGGGACCCCTGGAACTGTCCTGCCTCTCCCCGCAGTGACCTCAAGTCTCGGGCCAGGGAGCAGACGTGTCGCCGGCCCCCAGACGGAGCCGTGGTTAGCGGAGCTGGCTGTGTGTTGTTTTTTCCCTAATATAGAGTAAGGAAAGCCGGGGTAGTGGGGCGATGCTGGCTCCACGAGTATTTTCCAGAGATGTTAGTAATTACAGCATCACTGAAGTGACAGTGAAATGCTGTTTTCCCTTTATTGTAATTAATGTTGATGGTGGTGACAATCCCCAGTCCTGTGTTTATGTGACACGGAGCGGAGAAGAACTCCCAGAACTTTGCCAACAGCGTGTTCCTCCGTGCAGCTCCCAGAGCAGTGGGTGGGAGAAGGCGCCAGGTGCTCATGCTGGAACTTGGTGGAAAGATGCTGCTGGACGGGGGGCTGGAGACTGGTTTTTGCTTCCGGGCGCCGCTCCTGTGTACCCACAAGGCTGTGGGTGAGGAGACATTGGTCCTCTCTGAACCTCAGAGTCATCTTCCATGAAATGAGAAGATGATAAATCAGACCAGATGGACCCCTCCCATCCTAACCATCCTGAAGTCTCAGGCTGAAGGGGTCTCAGATGAATTTGATAAACACGCCATTGTCACGACCGTTCCCTGATCTGTAATATGGATCTCATCATGACCTTTACAGGCGTCCTGAGATTCAAAGAGAGAAGATCTTCCAAGTGCCTAGCTCAGCGCAAGCACATAGTGGACTTGAAATAGATGGCACTTATCAATGCTGTGTTCGCATCCAGGCCCTGCCACCATCCAGTGACTGAGTGCGTGTCCCGAGAGTGAGTCGTGTCCAGCCATCTGGGTCCCCACGACAGCGACGGCTTGGCACTCAGCAAGAGGGTTTGGGACGCTGAGCGGGAGACCTGAGCCCCAGGCTTACCTGCCCCTCACCCCCGGGACTGGCTCCCTCTCTCAGGCCTCAGTTTCTCTGCCTGTCGCACGCCGGCAGGAGGAAGATGGGAAGGGAGGGCTGACCCCGGGGTGAAGGCCGTCTCTGTGGCTGCTTTTCAGGAAGACGAGGACCCACAACCCGGCAGGGATGTGGTGCTGATTCAAGCTAAGCATCCGGAACATTCCCAATCTGTAATTCCTGCTTCTGCATGATCGCTGCATCCCTTCTCACGACAAGAAGATGCAGGAAACAGTCCATGAAACTCATGATTTGGGGCCTTGGGTGTGGATTTAGAGCCCGTGAGCCCAGGGGTGACCCCCCCACCCCAGCCCCTCTGCACCACCCTTCAGCACTGGACCCCGGACCCCCGCCTC
>NW_023245475.1:0-1894 GCF_002007445.2 Ailuropoda melanoleuca | reverse complement strand
CCCAGCAGAGGAGCCTGATGCGGGGCTCGATCCCATAACGCCGGGATCACTCCCTGAGCCGAAGGCAGACGTTTAACGACTGAGCCACCCAGGCGCCCCTTCCATCTAGTTTATTTTTAATTTCACTTACTGAGTTCCTCTTCTCTGGTTGCTTTTTTTTTTTAATGTTTTCTATCTCTTTCTTAATGGTTTCACTGAGGTCTTCCACTCTTGTCTGAAATCCGGTATCTTTATGACCAATACTTTAAATTTTCTGTCAGTCATATTATCTGTTTCATTTAGGTCTCTTGCTGTGATTTTGTCCTGTTCATTTGGGACATATTCCTCTTTCTTCTCATTTTGTCTAATTCTCTGTGTCTGTTTCGCTGTGTTATGAAAGTCAGCTACATCTCCTACACTTGAAAGTAATTGGTTTTTGAAAAAGAGGTCCTGTAGTGCCCTGCAGTGCAGTGTCCCCTGTTCACCAGAACCTGGCCCTTCAGGGGTATCTCCTCTGTGTGTCATGTGTGCCCTACTGTTGTGGCTAAGCCAGTTTTGCCTTCAGCCTACTCATCTGCAATGGCTCACTTTGCCTGTTATAGGTAGCATTTGGTTCCAGTTTTGTTAGTGAACCAGTCTTTGGTTGTTTTGGGTTTGAGTTGAGTCAGACCAGGCATTTGCCACAGAGGCAGTAGCATAGAACTGCTGGGTGCTTTCCGTGTGTTTTGCCCTGACAAGCTTTCATTGGTGGTTGGATCCTGCAGCCAGGCTAGATGTCTGGCCCCAGACAATGGAGTCCACCAGTCTTTGGGGTCATTTTCTGGGTTATTTACACTGATGTGTATGTTATCTATTTGTATCCATTGGGCAAGTAGGATCCTCCTACTCTGCCTTCTTCCAGATACAATCCCTTTACTGGAAAATTTTATTTTTTTATTTTCTTTTTTAAAGATTTTTTTATTCACTTGAGAGAGCCAGTGTGTGCACATGATCAGGGGGAGGGGCACAGGATGAGAGAGAATCTCAAGCAGATTCCCTGCTGAGCATGGAGCCTGACTGGGGGCTCAAATCCATGACCTCAATATCATGACCTGAGCTGAAACCAAGAGTTGAACACTCAACCAACCAAGCCACCCAGGCACCCCTGTACTAGAAAATATTAAACTACATATATTCCTTTTTATTTAGAATTACAAACACATTTTTTAAAATTTTATTTTATGTTATGTTAGTCACCATAGAGTATATCATTAGTTTTTGACGTAGTGTTCCATGCTTCATTGTTTGCATATTACACCTAGTGCTCCTATTGGGTTGCACGGATCTAGATCATGATAGAACTCATTTAAGAACAATGGTCACAGTTAATTAATTTTTTAAGAAAAGAAAGACAAAGGTATGTCAGAGGGTTCCCAACAAATACTGTGCCATTCTTACAGCACCATCTTTCTTTGCCTCTTATTAATAATTTGTATGTGTGGTTTATTTTTCGTATGGGACCATATATGTCTTTTACATGACTGGTTTACTTATTTTTATATTCCTTGCAGATTCTCATACCTTTTATTAGAGTTGACCCTTGAACAACACAGGTTTGAACTGTTGGGTCTACTTATAATAAGCCAGCTTTTTTCGATACAGTATAGCACTATGAATATATTTTCTCTTCATTACAATTTTCTCAATAACATTTTCTCTTTTCTAGCTTACTTTATTATAAGAATACAGTATATAATACATATAATATAGAAAATATGTGTTAACCGACTGCTAATGTTATTGGTTAAAGCCTCCAGTCAACACTAGGCTATTATTAGTTTTTTCAGGGTGTCAGAAGTTATACATGGGCATCCTTGTCGTGTTGCTGATCTTAAGGGAAAGGCTTCCAGCTTTTCCCCATTGAGAATAATATTTG
>NW_023245474.1:0-1894 GCF_002007445.2 Ailuropoda melanoleuca | reverse complement strand
GGGGGGGTGCCTGGGTGGCTCAGTCATTAAGCATCTGCCTTCCTCAGGTCATGATCCCGGGATCCTGGGATCAAGCCCCACATGGGGCTCCCTGTTCAGTGGGGAGCCTGCTTCTCTCTGCTTGTGGCTCCCCCTACTTGTGCTGTCAAATAAATAAAATCTTTAAAAAAATAATAATCATAATAGGGGAGCCTGGGTGGTTCGCTCAGTTGAGCATCTGACTCTTGTTTTTGGCTCAGGAAGTGATCTCTTGGGTTGTGGGATCAAGCCCTGCTTCGGGCTCCCCACTCAGTGGGGAGTGTGCTTGAAGATTCTCTTCTCCTGCCTCTCCCCTCATTCATGCTCTCTCGCTCCCTGTCTCTAAAAAAATTACTCTTTAAAAAATAATCAAAATTTTAAAACCTCATAGTAAAACAAAAGAGTAACCACAAAATCTTAAAACATAAGTTATGCAATCTAGTCTTAATTACACTCCTCAAAATATATGTAATAGGAGTTTTAAGTCTCAGTCTTCAGATCAACAAAGTGAAGCCTGTGGATGCCATAATCTCTAAAGTCCAATCCCTTCAAATTTTATGATTCTGGGTTTATTTAACCTTAAGGGAGTTTCATTTGATTATTTCTAAATATTGTTAGTCATTTTGGTCAAAAAGAAAAATTATACATCATCCCCCACCTGCCAACACAGTACATTTTAGTTTCCTGAGTGCATTAAAGCTCCTTAAGCAAAGAAAAGCAATTACTGACACATTTATTGACATTTTTAGAAGCTAAACCTAGGGTGAAATGTTAGGCTAGTAGGAAAATGTGTAATATTTGTAAGGAAAAATGTGATTTGATAAGTAAGATGTTAAAAGCTTAACTATGAAATTGCAGAGTATTCTAAAATAAAAGCACTTCCTGATATTACCTGAGTCAAATCATTTTTTTAAAAAAATCATTTTTAAGAACTTGGCCTTAGATGAATAAAAACAACTCTGCAAGCGTGGTAACAAAGGCTAGAGAGTCAGTAAAAAGGGAAAGTGCTGGAAGTTAGCAAACAAAATAGAAGTAAATACATGCTCTTACATTACTTTGATACAGTCCCCTGCCTTTTCAAGAATGTCTGCTAGGTATAAAGGAATCTCAAAGGAGCTAATCTAGAAGGAATAGATAATTGTCAATACCTGATTAGGGGTCACATTAGCTCAGGCTGCCATAACAAAATACTATAAATTCAGTGGTTTAAATAACAGAAATTTCTCACAGTTCTGGAGACTGAAAATCTAAGATCTATGTGACAACATGGTCAGTTTCCAGTGAGAGCTTTTTTCCTGGCTTGAAGATGATTATGTTCTTGGAATATGCTTACATGACCTTTCTTCAGTGTATTTGTGTTTAAGGTCACCGATATTATCAGGTTATCACACTTACGACCTTATTTAACCTTAATTACTTTCTAAAACTTCTATCTCCAAATATAGTCACATTGGGGATTAGGGCTTCAAAATACGAATTTTGAGGGAACACAATTCAGTCCATAACAGGGGTGTGAGAGAGAAATAGAGTAATAGTTTTCCTTTATGTAAAAACGACTAACATATAACCCCAAAATAATACTTACTGGCTTTGGATCAAGATGGTAAACTGAGCATATGTATGTACTGACCTACCTTCCAAAAGCCCATTGAAATTATGAATGCAAGGAAATAAACATAGAACACTAAGGAAAATGAGGGTAATGGGAGGTAATCCCTAGAAGGTACATTTACTCATAAAATTCTATAAGATAAAAAGTAGATGTCAGCATAGAACAAAGAGGAGGAAGCCACCACCCAGAATAGACACAAGAAAAGTTTGCAACTGAGGTGGGAGTCAATATTGCTAGTATAGCTTTGGAAAAACCACACACTCC
>NW_023245473.1:525-1125 GCF_002007445.2 Ailuropoda melanoleuca | reverse complement strand
GAACCCCCATTTTTCTTAAAGGGAGTTAGCAGACATGGCTTAAGACAGGGCTTCTCAACCTTGGCTCTGTTAACATTTGGGGCAAGGGAACTCTTGTGGGAGCGCAGGGAGCCTGGTAGCGTGTGGAGCAGCATCCCTGGCCTCTACCCACCAAATGCCAGTAGCACCCGCCCCACAGTTGGGAACCTTCAATGTACCCAGACATTGCCGAGTGTTCCCTGGGGGCCAAAGCACTCCCTGCTTGGGGACCACTGGAAGCCAATATAATGTGTCCAGACAACTGGGAAGATACACCCTCTGGGTATAATATTCTATTATGTACCCCTTAATGGAGTAAAAAATAATCTCAGACCGAAGAAACATTGATGGGATGTGAATACAGGGAGAGCGAGAACGCCAATAAGCCTCATCACCGAGTAAACGCCTGGAGGCCAGGATTCAAGGCGAGTAGAGAGGAGCCCTACATTAATTTATTTTCATTCACTAAAATGATTGATAATCATTCATTCCATTCATGGGTTTCTCACATTCTACAGAGGGTGGCTAAGGAGAGAGCAAGATGGAGAGTTTAGACGAGATTGATTAAACCGTTACTGAGCC
>NW_023245473.1:0-199 GCF_002007445.2 Ailuropoda melanoleuca | reverse complement strand
ATTGTTTAGTGTGCCTGGGTAGCTCAGTTGGTTAAAAGACCATCTCTTGATCTCAGCTCAGGTCTTGATGGTTGTGTGTTCAATCTCTGCCTTGGGCTTCACACTGGGCAGGAGCCTCTTTAAAATATAAAACCAAACCCAAAACATCATTTACATTTACTTCACCATTTTCATTGCTCTTGTTTCCAGTGTGCTTATT
>NW_023245472.1:0-1894 GCF_002007445.2 Ailuropoda melanoleuca | reverse complement strand
TGAAGCATCGAACTTTACATCAAAAACCAGGGATGTACTGTATGGTGACTAACATAATATAATAATAAAATTTAAAAAAAAAGAAAAAAAAATTAAAAAAAAAATAAAGACTTAGGAGACAATGTAAGAAACAGAAAAAAATTATTTGTCCGTATATTATTCTAAGTGAAACATTATCTAATATGCTTGAGAATACCTAAAAGCGGTTTCATTCATTCATACATTATATACTGAACCAACATTTGTTTGCCATCTTTATATTCATTACCAGAGAAGGAAAGTTTGTTCACTTCAAAGGAAACTAGAGATAGATCCTAACTTATCTAGTTTCAATCACATAACAAATGACTAAAACAAAAGTAATGAAGTCTTCCATATTACAAATTACAAATCAATGTACATTTTCTAAACTTAGGTCAAAGTAATAATTTATATAATATATTGTTTAGTAAAGAATGCTGAAAAAATTTTTTTGGGAACTGATTTTCTAAAATCATCTGATTTTTTAAAACTTGAGAAAAATCTCCTGATGCAAAATGCTTGGGCTAGGTTAGTAGCTCTTACCCGTAAGGAAATTCCTGCCTAGCTTTACAAAAGTGATGGCCTTATCCTACAATGAACAAAAGAAAAGATCTTTTGCCCCAGAATACCCCCAACCCCAGTTAGGTTTTAGTATGTGCTGCTATAACATCTTAAAGTATCCCAGCAACAGTCTAATCTAAACGAGCATCGCCAGCAAAACCACTGTTTCAAGTGGCTTTGGGAAACATAGTCCAACCATTGGTCTTAAAACTCCAGCAGAAAATGAGGCAGGCACGCTTAATGTCTGGCCCTTAGGACTGGATCCACTACTGGACAAGACCAAGAATCATATCTTTCTTTCTCAGGTAGCCAGCATGAAAATTCTACAAAGTGCCTCACAAAAAAAGTGAACTAAATTCATCAGCAAAATACATGAAAATTTTAATTAAGCAAAGTGCTTTGGGAGTAGACTATCCTTAGATGTCTAAGACTACAGAATTAGTTAAATAAATTATGGGGCAACCACACAATGAGCTACACAGGAGTCATTAAAGATCATGTTCCAGAATGTTAACTGACACTGGAAATACTCTTCTGTAAAATATATAAGAAAAGCAGATCATAAAAAAGTAGAATCAATTTTTGTGTTTTTTGAAAATATATATTCAGACTAAGAAAGACATCAAAATGCTAACAAAGATTATTTTACAAGGCTTTTTATTTTTCTTTTTCTGAACTTTTAAATTCATTATTTTGATGTGAGAAAATATAACGATAGAAAATCGACTAATGTGTTTAACTATGTTTTCTAGTTAACTAAGAAGTAAGCAAAGCAATTTGGGATTAAGTATATTTTAGTCCATATGTTGCTTAGTTGTCAACACAAACCCAAGAGTCTGATGATCTGCAGTGAAATCAGTCACCCAAACAATCAAATAATTTGGTAAAACACCCTTAGCACGTTTTTTATGTGATATCCAAAACAGTTAAGACATAAGTTTTTATTTTCATTCTGTTATTACAATGCTAAGCTGATAAAGAACTTGACATAAATTTCAGACAGGTGAATACAATTACATCTTTCCTTCTTATTTAAGTGTCTCACATGAACTACTGGTTATAAAGTTAAACATCACTCACTAATCATCGCTATATGAACGCAGGTGTAGAGAGTTTAATATCCACTGGTTCAGGTATCATAGTTTGTTTAGTGACTAAATTCCTCATTTACATTTCTTATTTATATGGTATTTGTCTCAAAAGTTAAATGCAACACAAATTCCAAAGAATTTGCTCTTTGGCAATTATCATATGATTTCTCTCATCTATGGAACATAAGATCTAGGATGATCAGTAGGGGAAGAAAGGGATA
>NW_023245471.1:0-1894 GCF_002007445.2 Ailuropoda melanoleuca | reverse complement strand
TGTGTGTTGTGCTGAATATATAATGTGTATGTGTAAATACATATGTACACACATATATAGGTGTATACATATAGACACACATATATGTGTATATACATATGTGTACGTATACACACATATACAAACACACACACATATCTTATTGGTTCTGCTTCTTGGGAGAATACTGATATCTAGATTTACTTCTTTAGTCCAACAGTTAACTGCTAATCTTCTTAGGTTCTGATATAAAGCCCGGCACCAGAGGTGGTACAGGGATTTGAGGTAAAGAAGAGAAATATGGAAACAGGCATTTCTGGAAATGTAGTTGCTTATACATTAGTATGGTTTTCTCCTGGTTGTAAGGAGTGGGTTGTTCTAAGTTATTTTGTGTAACTTAACTCCGGGCATACGCTCTATGAATCTCTCATGTCAACAATCCAAATTTTATTTAGACAACCACTTTGTTTGGTTTCCTGTTGCTAATTTGGCAGGACGACGCTACCTTCTATGCTTTAGAACAATATTTCACAGAATTCCCATTCTTGTATGCTTCCCAGTAAGAGTTGACCAATCACAGGAACTTGCTTAAGACTGAAAAGGTGGCTGGAATGATACAAAATCCATCTTTCTCCAGAGGTGGTGGGAGCCAGACTCATAGAAGACAACCTCAGCAACATCCCAGTAAACTCTTAAGAATCACTCATGTCATGTGGTAGGGTAAGACCTGAGAGCTTGTCAGAGATTTTTGAGAATTGCCAGAAGTTCTAGGTGATCTTTTTAAGAGTCATTCACTGTGATGATGCAATTTGAGATCTTCGATATCAAATACTGACTTTTGGAAGCAGCTTCCAGGACCTTCATACCCATCTCCTCCAAAATTCATGCAAGCCCCTTCCTCTATCTTAAACCCTTTATACATAGCATAGTTTCTGTTTTCCTGACTGAACCCTGATAAATTCAATCACAGATTTAGCTTGAAGGCAAATACTTTATGTTAGTTGTTTGAGGGATAGGAGAGTAGACTTGTAATTAATTCTTAATTACTTAATGCTCATACCATGCACCGTGCACACAAACCTAATCTCTCAACTCTTGTGGCTACCTACTGGGAAAAAACATATATATTTTTCTTTGTGTTTGTATTTTTTTTTTGTTGGTCTCTGTTTTGTTTTGTTGGGGGATTTCTGGTGATTCTCTCACCTACATAAGATGTCTGCTTTTTAGTTGAAATTTTCTTCAATGTGATCCTAACATGTCTTATATTATCTAGGAAATTCCTATTATTACCTTTGGTTGATACTATCCTCCCAGGATTTGCAGCACAGTATCTGATCTATATTATTTTTATACTTTTAGATCCTTCCAATGAGACATGAAGGAAGAACAATCAACACATGTGTTTAGTAAGCCATCTTTAACTAGAAGCCACACTTTTAGAGATCATTTTATCATGCACTATTCAGAATGTGAAGATATATGATAATAATTTAGTAAAATAAGGTCAGTAAGTGTTCCATACTATTTGCTTTACCTGAAAATTCAGGGTGTATATTGGTATATTATAGACCATGAGAAGATTTGCAATAAAATAAATCTATAAAAATTTATTTAATCCTATGCTTTCTAAACTTATTTAACTATTTTTACTTACCACAAATAATGGCATTCTACAATAGAGCAGTTCACATTTTCATTCTGTGGTTGTTAAAGGAACTGATATACTGGTTATTAATGGGGGGAAAATAGGTATAGAAATACACAAAAGAATCCTAAAAAATGCAGTGCTATTAAAGCACATCACTACATTCTCTGATTCTAGTAATTATTCTTTTATTGCTCTGATTGTTCTTAACTGCATCTTTGGCTTTAACAATCCCAGGACACAATGCAGTTAAATATTAACTAAATTATT
>NW_023245470.1:0-2010 GCF_002007445.2 Ailuropoda melanoleuca | reverse complement strand
TCTTGATCTCCATTCAGGTCTTGATCATAGGGTTGTGAGTTCAAGGCCCACGTTGGGCTCCACACTGGGCGAGGAGTGTGTATATATATATATATATGTATATATATATATATATATATATATAGGCATCATGTGGGTCAGACAATTTTCCTTTCTGTCAGTCCCAGATTGCCCTCTGCTACCAAGCCCCCACCCAAGTGCAGGCCCTTGGTACCAAGTCAGTTTAGAGAGGAGAAATGCAGGGAAAAGAGCAAAACTTCAGCCACCACTATCTCGACTGTAGGTATCTGGTAACAGGACTCTTTCTTTTCTCTTCCTTTTCTCTTTCTTTCTTTCTTTCTTTCTTTCTTTTCTTTCTTTCTTTCTTTCTTTCTTTCTTTCTTTCTTTCTTTCTTCTTTTTCTTTCTTTCTTTTTTGTAAGAACAGACTTCTGCTACTCATGAGATTCTATTCCAGTTGTATATCTGGTGTAGTGTCCTGCAAACTCTCTGGCTCTCCACACAGATTTGCATCTGTTCCATATTTGCAGCATCTGTGATATTGTTACTGAGCTCACCGTTTTTGCTTCTGGGGAGCCCAGAATGCTCAGCATTTAGATAGAAGATCCTGAGCACCCAGTCCAGCTGGACCCCGTGGTTTCAGTGAAGCCGAAGCTCTAGCCCTGGTTTTCCATCCTCCATGGATGGTGTCCTTTCCACCCTGTGTGCAGCTTCAGTGATTTTCTCCCCATCAAGTGTTGCTCTCAGTAGCATAATGTCATGTAAATGATCAACGGTCCGTGCACCTGCCGTGGGTATTGGCCTCATTCTGGAGCAAAGCAGAGTTGTTCCCCTCTCCAGAATCTTCAGAAAAGTGCTGCCTGCTCAGCAAGACCCCCTTGGGTCACACTCGTACAGGAGTGCAGGCTAACACCCAATTCTCATTTCTTCCCACTCAGGCTACAATTCGGACTTTGCTTCTGGGAGAAGCGTTTGCGTTGATAGCCGACTTTCCTTGCTCATCAAATCACCTTGTAGGAGCAGCAAGGCGTCTATGATGTTCCTCACTGTGTCAGTGTTGTCTAGTGAAATAGGCCATGAAACATTTTGTTCCTTCATCTTTTTGGTCAGTTAACAGTCTCTCCACCCTAGGACCACCTTCTCCCCTGTTTCCCATTCCTCTCGGAGGGGCCAAGAAGCAAAGGCCACCTCAGGATTACAGTAATTCAGGAAGCAGAAATGAAACACAGTTACTTTGCTTCGTTTGTCCGTCACGCCCCCTTTCGTACGCGCTCACCAGCAGCACTGCGGTGCTGGAGCCCATCGTGTCCTCACAGGACACTGTCCAGTCGGTGTGGCATCCCCTGTGAAAGCCGAGGGCACTGAGGCTCAGCAAGGTCACGTCACTTGACCAGGACCCCTGGCCAGTGGTTAGTGGGACCTCAGACCTTCACCAGCTCAGTCTGCCCGCTGCTCTCCACTCAGTCCTGTCAGGGCCAATGTGGGGATAGGGTTGGCCCTGTCCTCTCTGCTTTTGTACCAAATTATTTGAAACAGTTGTAAATGTAAACAAAAAGGTTGCAAGACTGCCCCCAAAGATCCCTGTGACCCTGCCACACATCTGCCAACTCCTACCCTGTGAGTCACTCTGTCCTGTGAGCAGAGTCAGTGGCTCTTCCAGCCCCTCTGAGAGATCAATGTCTCCATGAGGCTCCATCCAAAAGCAATGAGAGCTGAGAGGTCCCAGGCCTTTTCTGTTGTCATGAGGGGTCCCCAGGAGGCTCTTCACTTGGCTGCCTGGCACCCCTGTAATGCTGCACAGCTCCCACTGACAACTCCTTCTCCCCATGCCCTGAGAACTCTCTAGGACCTACTCTCTCTAGGCTGTAGGAAGAAGGTTACGACTAACAGAATGATAGGAATGAACTCGTGTGCCCATCCCAAGGCCTGGTGGAGTGAAGGGGGGTGATTTTCACCTCAGGGACTTTGCAGGCTGGGCACCTGCCATCCCAGCATCCCCGAGTTCAGACAT
>NW_023245469.1:0-1894 GCF_002007445.2 Ailuropoda melanoleuca | reverse complement strand
CCCATAACGCCGGGATCACGCCCTGAGCCAAAGGCAGACGCTTAACTGCTGTGCCACCCAGGTGCCCCAGAAATATATTTTACATGTTGATCATAGTTTGATAGCATTTGAACTCAGGAAGTGAGCACTTGGCTGCTGCAGGCTGGATCTATGTTGGGGAACAATGTTCCATCTGCACATCTTGTTTGCAGAAGCACTGACTGCCTTTGTTCCAGATTATCTTCTCACGGATGTTTGAACAACCTTGGAAGACAAAGATAGTATCTCCCTCTGGAACAAAAAGCAGGTTTATTTATTGTCCAGCAGAATGAAGATGATGCCTCCCTTGTTGTCAAGAGTCAAAGAGCCTTACTGCCCATTATAAAAGACTTAGGTTCTCTGACCTTGGCTGAAATTCCTTTCCTTAATGAAACTCACTGTGTGTATAATTACCGTCTGGCCCTCTTTGCGTTACTCTGTGGGAATTGGGGCTCAGGGAGCCCATGCCCCAGAGATCACAGAAGAAGCTGGATGATGCAACCTGGAAGTGTGGGCATTAACTCCAGCTCCCCAAGAGGTAAACTTTGGCCAATGGGAGAGGAGGGAGCTGGACAAATAAATCGTCCCTCCTTCCTCTTTCTTCTACATTTTTTAAATCCTGGATTTTTTTTTAATTAATATCCTATTATGGGAAATTTCCAGTGGAGCCAAAATTTACTTGAAAACCTAATTTTCATGGTTTTACAATATTTTTCATATGGGCTAAATCTATTTACTTAAAGTTTTCTCTATGATTCTCTAAGTTAGGTTTCCTTAATTTTATTGTTCTAAATTATGCCATAGTAAATATTTTGGTACATGTGTCTTGATGTGCATTTTTTATTATTACACTATGACAGGTAACTAGCTGAGAAATTTGTGACTCAAAGGATAAGAACATTTTTTAAAATTCAATTAGCCAACTTATAGTAGTACATCATTAGTTTTTGATGTAGTGTTAAATGATTCATTAATTGTGTATAACACCCAGTGCTCATCAGATCACGTGCCCTCCTTACTGTTCATCACCCAGTTACCCCATTCCCCACTCCCTTCCCTTCTGTAACCCTCAGTTTGTTTCCTGTAGTCAAGAGTCTTTCATGGTTTGTCTCCCTCTCTGATTTCTTCCCATTCAGTTTTCCTTCCCTTCTGCTACGGTCCTCTGCACTATTTCTTATACTCCACATATGAGTAAAACCATATGATAATTGTCTTTCTCTGATTGACTTATTTCACTTAGCATAATACCGTCCAGTTCCATCCATGCTGATGCAAATGATAGGTAATAATCCTTTCTGATGGCTGAGTAATATTCCATTGTATATATGAACCATATCTTCTTTATCCATTCATCTATTGAAGGACATCTCATCTCCTTCCACAGTTTGGCTATTGTGGACATTGCTGCTATGAACATTGGGGTGCATGTCCCCCTTCTTTTCATTATGTATGTATCTTTGGGATAACTACCCAGTAGTGTAATTGCTGGATCATAGGGTAGTTCTATTTTTAACTTTTTGAGGAACCTCCATACTGTCTTCCAGAGTGGCTATACCAGCTTGCATTCCCACTAAGAGTTTAAGAGGGTCCCCCTTTCTCTACATCCTTGCCAACATTTGTTGTTTTCTGCCTTGTTAATTTTTGCCATTCTAACTGGTACAAGGTGGTATCTCAATGTGGTTTTGATTTGAATTTCCCTGATGGCTAGTGACGTGGAACATTTATCACGTGTCTGTTGGCCATTCGTATGTCTTCTTTGAAGTGTCTATTCATGTCTTCTGCCCATTTCTTGACGGGATTATTTGGTTTTTGGGTGTTGAGTTTGAGAAGTTCTTTATAGATCTTGGATACCAGCCCTTTATCTGTTATGTCATTT
>NW_023245468.1:0-1893 GCF_002007445.2 Ailuropoda melanoleuca | reverse complement strand
GGCGGGGAGAGAGAGAGAGGAGGGGTGGGGGAGAAAGAAGGAGCAGAGGGAGAGGGAGAGAGAATCTTAAGCAGGCTCCATGCCCAGCATAGAGCCCTACTCGGGCTTGATTTCACAACTCTGAGATCATGAGCTGAGCCAAAATCAGGAGTTGGATGTTTAACCTACTGAGCCACCCAGGCGCCCCCAACCCAGAATTCTGTACTTCACACAAATATTTTTCAGGAATGAAGTGGAAATCAAGACATTCTCAGGTGAAGGAAAACTAAGAGAATTTGTCACTAGCAAAACTATGCTAAAATGGAAGTTTGCTAAATAGAAATGATATGATAAAAGAAGGGACCTTAGAAAATCGGGAAGTGAGAATACACTAAGTTAAAATATGGGTAAATAAAATAGGCTTCCCTTCTCTTAAATTTTCTAAATTATGTATGATGGTTGAAACAAAAATTATAACACCCATGTGGTTCTAAATGAATGTAGAAGAATTATATAGGACACTCACATTCTAAGTGGAGAGTGGTAAAGGGACATAATGGAAGTTTAGTTACCTATACTTCAGACAAACAGTAATATGGTACCCGTAGATTGTGATTTTGTATATTGTAAATATTATGTATATAAAATGATATACATATAAAATTAATGTAATATCTAGATAATATCTCTGGATAATTACATAGCTAGATTGATAATGTGCTAGCTAGAGCAGCCACTGAAATTTGTACAAAGAGATAGTAAAAAAATTATTGGTAATTCAAAATGGGTTCTAAAAAATGTTCAGGTAGCCCACAGCAAAGTAGAAAAAAGAAAATGGAGAGAAAAAAACCAGAGGAAAACAAAAAAGAAAAAAACTTAAGTGATAGATTTAAGCCGTAGCAATAATTACATTAAATGTAAATGGTCCAGTATGTCAATTAAGTGACAGAGATTGGTAGATTGGATTAAAAAACATGACCCAACTATATTCTGTTTATAAGAAGTTCATTTCAATCATAACCATATAGGCAGATTGAAGGTAAAAAGATAGAAAAAATATCATGCAGGCATCAAAGGAAAGCTCAAGTGAGCTTTGTATTAATATCAAGTAAAGTTGATTTTAAAACAAAGAAAATTACCAGAGACAGAAAAGGATATTATATAATGATAATATAGCCAATTCACCAAGAAGAAGCAAAAACTCAAGGTATCATTAAGGATACATACTTTTCTGTCATCCTCCGCATCTGATTCATCCTGTTTATTGTATCTCCAAGGTGTATGTTAAATTTATTAATTTCTCTTCATTTTTGCTATCATCACATATAGCTTTCATGTCCTACCCAGATTTCTGTACTATCCTCTTTATTTGCCTCCCTGTTTACACTCTTCTTTTACAAGAGCCAGAGTAGGCTTTTAAAATTAAAAATCGGATTGTCATTTTTCTGTTTAAATGGCTTTTAATAAAATTTTGATAGAATAAAGTGTTTCAATAGCATAAAATCCCAACTTCTTTCCAGGTCCAATTGTCCCTATGAAACTGGATCTCTCCATGACTTTCCAAATTCTATTTCCTACCTCTCTCCTGTCTTCTCATTACTTTCTGTCCACAGTGGTATCTTTTTAGGCGAAATAAGTGATTAATAGAATGGGATAAAACATAGAAATATGTTGAATATTTTGAGGTAGGTAAACAAGTAAAGTGAGCATGCAGAGGAAGAGAACGTGAAAATTAGGAGATTATGGTCAGGAAAAGAGATGTTTACAATACATATTTTTGTGATGGGGCAGTTTTAGGTAAAAACAAGTTTCAGGGTGTTGCTATATATATGTGGGTGATGGCTCATGAGGAGTGCTATTGGGAAATTATTGGAGTTGAGGCAGTTAATGAAATCAGAGGCTAGGGTGTGGGAT
>NW_023245467.1:0-1893 GCF_002007445.2 Ailuropoda melanoleuca | reverse complement strand
TGCTTGTGTTTCCTCTCTCGCTGGCTGTCTCTGTCTCTGTCGAATAAATAAATAAAATCTTTAAAAAAAATCATAAAATCTCTAAAAAAGTCATGAGGAAATATGTTTACAGAGTCACTGTGTTCATCAAAAAGAAAGTCCACGTATATGGCAGACCCTCCCAGCTCAAACCCACGCTGTTCAAGGGCCAGCGGTTTGGATTCCCAAAGGGCTGGATCTTAGACCTGCAAGAATGGGTGTGTATCATTAATTATAGAAAGTGATTGTGTTTAAATCCTCCTCCTCCTAGCTGTGTGTCAGGTCCAGTCTTTTCTCCCTGACGGATAAAGGCACATGAAGTTGCAAAGCTCCTGAATAGTAGAACATTCTGAGCTTTTTTGAGGCACTGAGATGCGTATTTAGATCTCTAATACTACACTTGATATTTATAAACATCTGTGTACAATAAAACCACAGGCTTCCGGTTCCCGTGCTGGAGCAAGTGTGGTCTTGGGGGGCAACCAAGGAGGGGAGGTGGGGAGTGAGAAGGTGCACGACAGCTCCACGTGGTTCAGAGTGTCCCCACGTGTCGGGTGTTGTGGTGGGCCACCGACTCTGTTAACTCCAGGCCTCGTATCGCCCTGAGACGGAGGCAGTGGTTCACAGAGAGTGGTCCCTGGACCAGCAGCCCCAGCATGGCCATCGCTTGCAAACTGGTTAGAAGTGGAAGTGCTCCGGTCCCCACACAGGCCTGCTGACTCAGAAAGTCGGGGGACGGGGGGCCCAGCGGTCTGTGCTTTCAGAGGTCTTCTGGATGGTTCTGGTGCACACTCACATTTGAGACCCTGTGATCTTAGGTGCTGCAGTGACCTCGGATGGCATGATGTCGTCACTCACCTCGGTCTCGCTGGCGAGCTATGCTGCGAAGCCAGAGCTGGATCTCCCGGTGGGCGCCGTGGGCTCTGGCTCTGACGTGCACGGCGGTGGTGCCCGTGCTCCCTGACCGTCCGGGGACCGTGTCCATGAGGGAGCGGTGTATGAGAGGATGGGAGGCCGAATGCTGCTCTGCCATGTCAGGGAACTCTGGAGGAGCGGAGCTGTCAGGCAGGAGGAGGGAGGGGTGGCCCAGGTTAACATCCTCAAGGACAAAGAATCCAGGCTACCCAGGGCTACGGAGGCCTGGCTGGGGGACCTCCAGGGAAAATTCCCATCCGGAGACAAATGGGCTTGATCTGGCTCTTGTGTGCAGATTTCTCCGTTATCTCTGAGAAATGTAAATAGTCACTGGGAGCTGGGCCAGATTCTCATCCTGACCCACTGCGAACAGCCAGGCTGCTTGAGAGGTCAGAGTTCAGGAGGAAAGCCTGCGCCCCACCACACGACTTCTGTGCTTTCAAGAAAAAACCGAGGGAAGGAGGGAAAGAAGGAGAGAAGGAAGCCAGAGAAGGTCTGAAGGGAGAAGGACCTGGTTTCTCGTGACTTTTTGGTGCTTATTTGCAAGGCAGGCGAACACGTGATTTCTAATTGAAAGATGGTTCTAACTGACAATGTACTTGACAGAGGTCAGTTAGTATAGTATTATCAGCTACTCTGTAACCGAGAGTAATTCTTGGGTTTGGGCACTTTTAAAAAAAAACCCTGAAGAGTTCGGGACACAAACCAAAAGGGAAGTGCCCCCGGTGAGACCGGAGGAGGTGGGAGAGGCTCGCGGCTGCTGGCTCCACGCGGCCTGGAAAGCACAGCTCTGGGGGACAGGGAGGACCCCGATCCGGCACGTGCCCCCGCTGTGTGGGCTTGCGCAGTCATTCTCGGCCCTGCCGCTCGAGCTCTGGCCGGGGTACAGGTGGCTGGCTGGGCGGGCTGGTCGTGAGGACTAAGTTCCTGGCTGACTGAGCGGTCCTCGCCAGCACCCGG
>NW_023245466.1:0-1893 GCF_002007445.2 Ailuropoda melanoleuca | reverse complement strand
AGAATCACTTTATGGGCAACATAAAAAACCAAATATAACAAAACCTCACAAGCAAACCTTCAGAGCCTACCACGTACCTTTTAGAAATGACCTTATCATTTCCAATCTTCTAGTTAACCTACTCCCAAGGGACTGGTCCAAATACTACCAAAATGCTATTCCACAGACCTGTCAGAGACTGTTAGTGGGGCCTGGGAGTCCCCCAACTCTTCCCCTGGGTCCTGTCACACTCCAGCTGAACCCTGTGGATTTCGTCCAGCCCCGACCTGGGCAAGCTGCAAAGGGCTGTGAGTTCTGAGCCGCACATGGTGACCACAGGCCTCTGGATTTTTCTGGGTAGAACTAACTACACATTTCATTCTACTGCCTCCCAAAAATGTGATACCACATTAAATGTCTTTAATTCTCATTCTAGGCCTCATAAGGTGCCCCCAAAACAGTTGTTCAGTTTTTCAATGAATGAATGAACCATGGTTAAACTCAGTAATAAGTTCTGTGCTAAGATATACAAGTGTGTTGTCTTAAGTTTTCTTTAGGCAGGGAAAAGTCTTATTCATCGCCATGTCTCTGGCATACGCACAGGTCTAGCAACGGGTGAATGTTTGCTGAATTTAATAGAATTTTAGGTAGGACAGCCATGTACAGTCGTACAAGTTGTTCACTGCATAAAAGCACCTAGCTGAAGGGGTGAGAAGGGCTAAAATCTACCCATGCTCTGCTCCCTGAGGCATGTGCCCATGGAACCACAGATGCCCAGAGGGGCCATCTTTTTTTAATTCACAAATGGCACTGCCTGGACTAGCAGGTCTTTCATACCAGGACTTTCTAGAATGAGCCTGGAAGGAACATAAAACTACACTGGTCTCAGAACCAGCCCCGCTACCCCTGTACCCTGCCTCTGCCATCGGAACTACCACAAATCACTCTGAGTCTTTTGGTCTTGGCACTGTATATTTGCTCAGCAGGAGCTCTTCTTTTTTCAGTGTAAGATTCTTTTCTTTTTCAGCCTCCTGGCCCCATCTTGCTCTTATCCTGTACCAGTGATTCAGAACAGTGGGTCCCAAACCTGGCTGCGTGAGCGAGTTCACCCAGCTGCACGCCGAAGCCTCACGCTCTAATCCAGCTTGCGTAAGTAGCAAAGATTAACTTCCGACCTCCGTGTTCCTTTCCCGTTTGCTTTAGAACTCATTTAGGTAAAGAGGGTGCCTTTTATCAGGCCTCCTAAAATCCCAACAATAGATGCTCAATAAATATTGATTGGATGGAATGAAATCAAGCCCCTTTTCGGAAGTCTCACGGATGATTCTGTTGTGTAGCCAGATTTGGGAACGACCGATGAAAAAACCCCGCTCTCGGAAGCCCGACGAGGGTGGGATATACAACACAGAACGGAGCACTAGACAGATGATCTCTAAACTGGGGCGAGCTGGTTTTACAATGAACAAACCGCACAAGCACAGAACTAAGAACAGGGGCTCAAATCAGTGAACTTACTCAGAAAGTCTTTAGGTTTCCATTTTTCTTTGATGAATATGATTCCTATGATGGCGCTAGCTATAAAAAAATACAAGCACAGGGAAAAGAAAATTGAGGCAGCTATCAGTCCAATGGAGTCCCTTCGCCCCGGCCCTGGGGTTGACTCATTTGCCTTAGCACTTCGGACTTCCTAACCTCTCCCTCCTGCTCCCCCAAACTCAGTCCTTCCGGTTCCTCTGTTAGTCCATCTCAGAAAGGGAGGCTCCTCTCTGAGCCTTCCTGAGGATTTCTACAAGTCCGGGAGCACTGGTGTGGAGTACTTGCGAGGAGACAGGTGATTTGCACAAGTTATTTTTGGCACGTCTACCCGTTGAGGTGGGTGCCATTATCATGTCCATCTGAAAAACGGGACACTGA
>NW_023245465.1:0-1892 GCF_002007445.2 Ailuropoda melanoleuca | reverse complement strand
GCCACGTGGACATTCGGTGACCCAGCACGCAAGCTGTGAGGGAGCCTCCCGGCCTTGGTGGGGCATCCACCTCGCTGCGTGAGTGCGTGCGCGGCTGGCAGCCCTGCCCTTGGGGTTGAGCGTCGCCAGAGAGGCCGGAGGCCGACACGGCAGAGACGGCTGTGCTGTTGGCCAGGAGCTTGGCTCCCACGGGGGAACTGAGCGCACCTTCCCACTAGAGACGTTCTTGCTTGTCCAAGTGGACTTTGGCTCACGGACTGCATAACATGCGTGCTCGTGTGCCCTGTCACGTTCTGTTTCCATGGTCTGTATCCACAGGTCGGACGGGGACTGAAGCGTGTGCAGAAGAAGAGACTCTTCCTCCAGAAGCCAGGACCCCACCTTCGATGCCCGCCCACGCCCGTCCACAGACGGCACGAGCCAGCGACTTCACCCCAACGGCACTCACAGACGCTGTCGCGATAACTTAAGGTTTGTGACTGTGTCCCCATGTGAAGTTTAGAGCTAAGTTACACGTCATAAATGAAGCTGGAGAGTAGAAGTCTGAGCAGTCTCATTTGACCAGGTGGGATCTGAAGAGTGCATCTAATTTGATGAGTGTTTGACGAAGGGCCACCATGACGGCACACGGTACTTGGTTCTTGGCCTTGAACAGCTAACGGACATTGCAGGAGACAAAGGTTATATCAATTACCCCATAATTACAGCACATTTTACTGACAACTTATAGCAAAAAGCTGCTCAGATAGGATAAATTAACACCTTTCTTTAAATATTCTAAATTTAGTGAAGAATTACGTCCATGTAACTTGTTTGTTGCTTTCTTGTTTTAGTGTGGATTCACCCAGGAAACTACTAAAACCTACAGATTGTCCTGGAAGTGTGCATAAGCGGCACTCATAGCACCTGGCGAATGATTGTGTCTGTCCACACACGCAAAGGTAGGGGTCTCGGTGGTAGCTCTGTGCACATACGAACACACTCCCCACCCCACACAGAAAGTGTTTTCAGAGCTTCTGACGTCATCAGGACACAGGAAGATACGTCCCGGAGAGGAACAGGGTTTCTGTTGTTGTCCTTCCAGCTCCTGGTCTGTCACCCTCCCGGTGTTCCCTCTGACGCGGTCGGTGTTCACCCTGGCCCAGCTGCCCAAGGGCGGCCCCACAAACATCCGGTCTGCCTTCCTTCCCTCTGCCAGCCCCATGTCACTGCCCTGTTCCCAGAAAGCCTGGCTCCAGAGACTTGCCTCTTTCTGCGGACAAACCCACCCTACCCACCTCTCCACCAGGATGGCCCTTTCTGTCAAGAGATTGACATTTTTATGTTTTCTTTTCCTTTTTATGTTTTGGTGGGGGTGGGTTGTTGGACACAGGAGGGGACATATGGGATACGTTGTGTCCACTTAAGGGAACAAGTACAATAATGAGATCAAGGATGACGGGACTTCTGTTGCAGCCACAAGGAAGTCCATTTTAACCTGCCTTTTAGGGATTTTGAAATTTATCAAGAAATTAGAAATAATCGAGTTCCAAGTGCTGCCGGCATCGGTGACATGATCATCACTGAGCATGGATTTTGTGCCTGTGCTAGGTGCACAGGAAGAGTCAAAAGTAAGGAAAAATCCCCTCGCAGCCCTGAACAGTCATGCAAGCTGTTTCCTGGCGGAAGAGGCATTGCTCAGTCACACGCGGCTCCCACACTTGGTATTGATAGTTTTTGCTTCTTTTTTCCCATTTCTTCCTTCCCTGGGATAAGATACAGAGCTCCTGAGATTAGGCCCCCTGACGTTTAAGGTAAGTTGTTCCAGATACTTGCCGAAGTTAAAAACTATCCTTGTTCTTGAAACACTGAAAAAATGTCCCCACCCGCCTGCCCCCAGCCCCCACTGCCTG
>NW_023245464.1:0-1892 GCF_002007445.2 Ailuropoda melanoleuca | reverse complement strand
GATGAATACCCACCATTTGCATCGACATGGATGGAACTGGAGGGGATTATGCTAAGTGAAATAAGTCAAGCGAAGAAAGATAATTATCATACGGTTTCACTCATATGTGGAACATAAGGAATAGCGTGGAGAACCACAAGGGAAGGGAGGGAAAACTGAATGGGAAGAAATCAGAGAGGGAGACAACCATGAGAGACTCTGGACTCCAGGAACCAAGCTGAGGGTTACAGAAGGGAGGGGGTGGGGAGATGGGGTAACTGGGTGATGGGTATTAAGGAGGGCACATGTTGTGATGAGCACTGGGAATTATACGCAACTAATGAGTTGTTGAACACTACATCAAAAACTAATGATGTGTTGTATGCTGGCTAATTGTACATAATAATTAATAAATAAACAAAACAAAAATATTATAAAAAATATTAACCAGAAAAAAGAAACAAAAACAAAGACACAGCTGAGAACCTGGAAGTATAGCTAGAGAAGATGTTTTTCTACTCCTACAGAAGTGACGTGTGCATGGTTAGTCATGCACACGCTTTCTGCTGTGGCAAAAGCCTAGACACCTACGAGGATTCATCTAAGCCATGGGATTTCTATGAAGGTGTGAAAAAGAAAAAGAAAAAGAAAAAGCATCTTATGAAGGGATTGAAAAGACCTTCAAGATAAACAATTACTTGGGGAATAAAAGTCAAAGTACACGTCTGAACTTTGAGTGAAAAGGATGAATGAAAATGTATATACATATTTGTACACTTACTTTGCACACTTATTTAAATATACATTTGTGTTTATTCTATTTGCATATGTACTTACATTTGATTATAAGTACATAAAAAATACTGGACAATATACAAAAATGCACACAATTATCTAATGGGGTTGGTAGGACTGTCTGTATGGGGCACATACAAAGGCAAGGCTTCCCAATGTATATCTGTTTATGCATTTGTTTTTAAATTTTGAAACATGAAAGTATTGCCTACTGAAATAAATTTTAAAGACAAAAAAAAAAGAAATATCTGCCTCTAACACCTTAAAAACACAAGTGCTTCTGAAGTACTAGTTATTTTGTTTGTATGTTTATTGTAATTTTTCAGTTTTCCCTAGATTAGGTTTCTCCAACCATAAAGTAACAAAAAATTGTTTTTCTTGAAAAAAATTGGGAAAATTAAATACTAAATGGAAAAGTACCCTATAAGCTGCAAAGTACAAGACAAATGTAAAATGTCATCATCACTACTTTAGATCATTTGGATTTATTTTCTTTTATTCCTGAATTCCATTTTTACCTGAAGCAAATACAATGGCTGAGGTTTTCAATACCAGAATACAAATTCTCAATAGATTATTTTCCATGACAATAATTTCTTCCCTGTGTCTTCCTTTTCTGTGCATCTAATCAAACTATATGTCTCTGTACCTGTATTTGCCTATTTATTTATTTATTTTTAATTTATTTGAGAGGGTGAGGGGAAGAGAGAGAGAGCATGCAAGCAGAGGGTGGGGGCAAAAGGAGAAGGAGAGGAGAGAGAGAATCTTAAGCAATGCAAAGCCATCTCGGGGCTTGATCTCAGGACTCTGAGATCACGATCTGAGCCCAAATCAAAGGTCAGAAGCCTAACTGACTGAGCCACCCAGGTTCTCCTATATTTGTCTTTTGAAATGAAACAATAAAGTTTATTACTTGAGTATAGCATATATGCTTTTATAATAAAATTTTAAAATTCATCTTATAAGAAAAAATGGTTTTAAAAAGTGGTGAGAGCCACCATACTAGGACTAAAATTCACCAGTCTTTTCCAATTCAGTGAAGTGCTTATTTTTTTTTTTAATTTATTTATTTGACAGAGATAGAGACAGCCAGCGAGAGAGGGAACACAAGCAGGGGG
>NW_023245463.1:0-1892 GCF_002007445.2 Ailuropoda melanoleuca | reverse complement strand
TTTTTTTTTTTTTTTTTTTTAAGATTTATTTATTCAAAAGAGCGAGCATGTGAGCAGGGGCAGAGGCAGAGGGAGGGAGGGGGAGAGAGAATCTCAAGCAGACTCCACACTGAGCACAGAGCCTGACCTGGGGCTCAATCCCAGGATCCTGAGAGCATGACCTGAGCCGAAATCAAGAGTCGGCCGCTCAGCCGACTGAACCTTGTAGGCGCCCTGCTACACATCCTATCGTTACAACTTGACGGTTCTCTTCTCAAAATATTGTGGACGTTTTTTCACATTACTACATAGATCCCCCCCGCTTTTTTTTAAGGTCGGTTTATTTTACAGGGGTGGGGTGTAAGCAGGGTCGGAGGCAGAGGGGGAGAGAGAGAATCTCAAGCAGACTGCCTGTGCAGCATGGAGCCCGGTGCAGGGCTGGGTCCGCTGGGTCCCACGAGCCCGACATCATGACCTGAACCAAAATCAAGTCAGACGCTTAACCAACCGAGTCACCCAAGCGCCCCCAGATCCCATTTTAATGGCCGTAGAGGTTTTCACAGTATAGCTATTCTGTTACTTCTTTATTGATAGATACTTGGTTTTCTTCTGATTTTTACTGTGTTCTTATGCTTTTTTCTAATTTGATTTTTAGGGGAAGAATGGGAAGCAAGTTTGTAGTAGTAGTAGGCTTGTAGTAATAACACCTAACATCTGTTGAGCACAACAAGCATGCATGGGGGCACTGCGATCGTTTGTGTCTACAGGTGAGGAAAGTGGGGCCTGGGGAGATGATAATTGGCCAAGAGTCATCCAGGTGGTGGTCGGCAGGGCTGAGAGCCTGGCAGTCCGGCTCCAGAGTCCCCGTGTGTCACCACGAGGCGGTGTTGTCTCTCGATGGGTTCTTTCACAGAAAGCATCTTCGTATTAGCTGGATGGAGTTAGGGTCAGAATGTCTGTGTTATTTCTCCACGGGAGAACGGGTGCTCGCGCTCACTCAGGTGTAGCCTTTCTTCCTGTGTACCCACGTCTTCACTCGAGGTAATCCTACTTGGACTCTTTCCCCCCCGCCCCCTTCCTCTCTATTTCTCTGCTGCTTAGTTGCTCGGCTGAAAAACTGTGATCTTTTGGGAACCCCTGCCTACACACCCCTACACAGCCAGAGCGCTCTCTGCCCTCTCCCAGCATCGCAGCTTCCCTCACAATCCGGGTTGCAGGGGATGCCCAGCGAGTGGTCCCAGGATGGAGCTGAGCCTGTGATCAGTTGTTCTTCTCTATCTTTCCGGTTCCCGCCCCCGTCCTGTCAGTTCTTAAAGACAGCGCTTATACCTAATCTTAAAGATCACACGCAAGAATAATTTTCCATATGATACATGTTCATCTTTTTTAACCTGTCAAAAATTCAAAGTATGGACAGAATAAACTCTTTCTCAGACTTGGAAGTGGCCAAAAAGCAGCCACAGTGACCGGACTGGAGGCTTTCCATCTCAGCTCAGCAGCCGGGCCCTTCCGAAGCGTGGGCTTGGTCTGGCCAGCTTTGTGCAGAGGGATACAGTGTTGCCAGGGACTTGAGAACTGTTTCTGTGCTTTCCTGGTTAGTGTATGGTTTTACAGTAACTTATCTGTGGCTTCCTCTTGATGATACAGTCTGTCTTCTCTCAGGTGCTTTTTAACCTACCAGTCCTGCCAGAGTTTGATATACAGAAGGTGTTTGCTCCACGACAGCATCGCCCGCCATCCGGCTCCCGACGGTGAGTGCTTTCCCAGCTTCGGGAGGGTGCCATCGACTCCGTTCGGGTCGGGCTCCACCCTGCTTCGTCTGAGGCCGTTGGGGACTGTCCCCATTCTCATTCTGCTTTTGACAGTATGATCACGAAGCCACAGCTCATTAAAAAGTGAGAATTGGAATAGGT
>NW_023245462.1:0-1891 GCF_002007445.2 Ailuropoda melanoleuca | reverse complement strand
TAACACCTTAGTCCTTGTTGGGTCACCACCACTTCAGCACTGTTGGCATAATATCGCTCTGTTGTACTGTTGGAGTGGTCGCTTAGAGCAGAGTAAGCCAGGCTGGGTTCCTTCCTTTGGCGATCCTAAATGTGGAACAGGGTGAGTGTGGGACACACAGACAAGGAAGAAGCATCAGACCAAGACACGGAGACAAGACACAGGTGAACGCTCAAGTTCTGGAGTGAGATAAATCTGGGTTTGAATCCTGCCTCCTCCACTACCAGCTATGTGGCCATAGACACATCATTGTAGCTGCAGCTGTTTTTGTCCCTAAACTGAGGAGACGATACCTTCTCTTAATGTAACTGAGATTTAAATCACATGAACTTTACAAGATTGTTAATAGAATCTGTAATGCCTTAATAAACATTTCTTACTGTTCGGGCTGTTTCTGCTTTTGTTCTTTCTATTTACCACCATCATCATCATTATCATTTTTAATTCTATGGCTTCAAATTTCACAAAATCTGCTTCAATTTTTATTTCCTCCAGGAAGTATTTTTTCTCATCTTTTCCCTTTAACATGTGAGAACTATTCTACCCTAAAGCCCTTCTATAGGGACATGTTTGCCTTATCTGAGACAGCACCAACTCATGGAGGATAAAGATTTGATTTCATCTGTTTGCACGTCCCTATCATATTGAGCATGGTGCTATATATGTATGAAGAGCTCAGTATTGTTTGTGGATTTGAATCGGTACCAGATTTGTGTATAATCTGTTTTGGAACTTTAGTGTTTCCTCATGTAGTTGCAAAAGCACTACTTGAAATTTGAAGTCTTTCATTACAACTTTATAACATTGTTTATGGACCCATCAATGTGTCATTATGACTTAGAATTTGTTTTGGAATCAAGACGACCAAGCTTCCCCCCTATGGAATCTCAGAATCCCTAAATCTAATTTTTCCCCTAGAAAACTAAAAACTTTCCTCTGTGAATTGCAAATTGTGTTATTATGAAGTTGAAAATAAGTTCTTGGTAAAATATGCTTGGAGAGACATAACAAGGTAATTTTTTTTAGGTATTCTATGAGCAAACATAAATGCTTTTATTGGGCCAATCTCTGATAACACAAAAATCTATTTGATACTTAGAATGGCTAAGGCTCTAGGAGCTTTGTTTCTGTGTTCATGATCCTGTTTTCAAGGATTTGGAGGGTCTTGACATGACTTCACAAAGAATAAAGCAACTCTCAAGGTTCGAACATGACCTGTGGGACCCATCTGGACCAATTCTGATTTCCAATCTGGAGTGGAAAATTGGTAAGTGATTCTTTATTTTTACCACATGTTCTCAGGTTTTCCAAAATTAGTCCAAACAGTTGAAAAAATGAATTTTATGGAAAATAAAGGACTCTAGTAGATCACTCCTCAGGTACCTAAAGCAAAATAACAATCTTGAGAATATCAGAAAGAGTTTTGAACATTTGCTGCTTGAAATCACAAAGTGAGAAACTAAAGAATAACTCAAGCACAGCAGAAACACTGTTGACGGAGGACAGAGAACCACATGGACCCTCTAAGGGGAAGAGGCAACTTTTGAAGGGCCTGGATCCTAGGACCTTTTAAAATAATGCTTCAAAGACTGAAGCTATACAAATAGACTTATTCTGTGAGTCCTAATAGGGTATCTGTAGAGTGTCTATGCCATTGGATAAAGTTGCAATGCCATGAAACGAGAGCAGTTCTGATTAAAACACTAAGACAAAAGCTGAATGTGTAAATCCAATTAGATACAAACATTATTGCTCTTGCACTAGGGACTCAATCATGGGACCCAGAGTCTTAGATTATGAATTATAGAATGTGAATCTGGATACCATCTAATCCAACTAGTTCCTTTTTTTT
>NW_023245461.1:0-1935 GCF_002007445.2 Ailuropoda melanoleuca | reverse complement strand
AGGAGTTCATCAGGTGGAGAAGAAACCAATAGACTAGAAAATATTTAAGTCTGACCTTTTGTAATGTTTGCACTCAACAAGCAGTCAAGAGTATATGTATCTTCAAAAAACTTGTTAAAAAATACACGTACACATAGGAGACANTAGGAGACGATCATAGACACCTCTCAAAACTTCTCCTGCATCATTGTTTTTATTCCTTTGCTTTCTATTGAGCATTACAAATATTTAGGCCACCTATATTCTCTTCATTACCTTGAACTTCCTTAAAATAGTGAAGTTGAAAGTGCATTGAAGGTATTTTTTCATTGAATAATCGAAGCACCAAGTGATTAACTGTGAAGTAAAATGATTTAGTAGTAGTGTGCAGAATCCCATTAAGCTAACTCATTAGGAATGGAGCATTGGCATAACTCTGGAGGATACACAAATATCATCGACTGAATTACATGACTAGGATACCAACATGTATTCAATTGTTGTACAGGGACTGCTCAAAGGCAGTGAGAATGCAGTGATCCCACTGCAATCTCACCTACTTCGCGTTATCAATAAAGTATTCGAAATCTTTGAAAGCAAAGTAAACTGTCTTAAACCTATTATTTACATACATATTTTGGACTAAAATAGAAAAAAAAACACAATATACTGTATTTATAAGCCAGAGCTATAAACTGAACAGAGATTTCATAAAAAAGAAAAGGAAGAAAGGAGAAAAGGGAGGAGAGGTAAAAGAGAAATAAAAAAATAAAGAAAAAAAAGCCACCATTTCCATGTTAATGGCATGCAAAGTAACAAAAACAATAAAATTCATAATTAATACCCAGAGTTGTGTAATCTTCCCTAAGTCAGATGAGGTAAACCAGATTTCTTCTCTTTGCTAGGACTCAACTACATTCACTTCCTTAATATTACATTGATTACACTGTATTTAAAATATATTTCTGTTATTATTTCATGCCAGAATATGAATTTCTTAAGAGGAATTCCCTATTACCAGCACCCAAACAGCACTTGCTATAAAGTAGGTGGTCGGTAAATATTTACTAATTAGGAATATAATTACCTAATCAATCATTTATTTCATTTCTTAGCATACATTAGTGATTTTTTTCTTAACCTACATTTGGTAACTGTTTTCCTATTATTTGTAATTTGAAATAGGGTCAGTGGTTTTCAAACCATTTAATACTATTTAAAGTTTATTATTGGATGTGTTTTTTGTTCGCAAAGATAGATTAAGTCTTGCCATTCAGATTTTACTTATTCTAGTTATGGTCCATGATTCAAAAAGCATTCTGGGAAAGACATCATCGGATTCAATCAACTGATATTCCATGTATGCACAATATATTTTGCCAAGACGAACAAACAGAATTAATTCATATCACACTGTGAACACAAATAACAATTATGGAAAATCGATTTCTGCTTTATGAATTCAACAAAACACAAAATGCAGGCTGACTTAAATCCCTCAAATAAAGGTGGTTTTGCTTTCAATTTACTTAATATTCCATAATTTATATAAAATATTATTTGAAACAGGAATTAAAAATAATTTTGGAAGTGATTTTTCAAGGATAGGGTTTAATTTTAAAAAGAAATATATTCAGCCTCTTCTAACACCCTACTTGACTCAAATTTAAGGTTAGTTATCTATATGTTGCTACCTATTTCTGCAAGTTGCATAAACCCATACTATGACAGAGTATATTATGAGACTATTTCAGTAGTTCAGTTTCTTCATCCTTGACTTGAAGAGTTTTCCCCAGTAGGAGTTGAACTGTGTCCCTCAAAAAAGATATATTTGGGCACAGCAAAGGAAATAATCAATAAAACTAAAAGACAACATACTGAATGGGAGATAATAGTTGTAGCTGATATATTCAATAAGGGGTTAGTATCCAAAATGTACAAGGAACTTATAAAACT
>NW_023245460.1:0-1891 GCF_002007445.2 Ailuropoda melanoleuca | reverse complement strand
CAGTGGAGCAGGGAGCCTGATGTGGGGCTCGATCCCAGGACCCTGGGATCATGCCCTGAGCCGAAGGCAGACACTTCACGATTGAGCCACGCAGGCGCCCCGGTATTATTCTTTCATTTATTTTTTTTTCTTATAATAATATTTGTTTATTATATTATGTTAGTCACCATACAGTACATCCCTGGTTTTGATGTAAAGCTCGATGATTCATTAGTTGCGTATAACACCCAGTGCACCACGCAATATGTGCCCTCCTTAGTACCCATCACCAGCCCGGTATTATTCTGTTAAATGACTTTTGTTGTATTTTCCTAATTTCCAAATAAATACATGTTCTTTTTACAAAAATCGAAAAAGAAAAAACAGCGATAACACTTCTGTATTGTTTCCCTGCAGTCTTTGTCTATGAAGATATATCTTCTTTCTTTCTTACAAGGTTTGGAGGACAGCACATGTTACTCTGTCCTTGGATAGGTTCCCAAGAGTGAAAGTACTTAGTCAAAGAGTAGTAACTGTTTGAAGCTCTTCATAAATTCATCCACATCTTTGGAGAAAGTCTTTGCCAGTTCATAACACCCCTGGGAGGGAAAGAGAATACTTATCTCCCAGGAGCACCCCCTGCATGGAATGTGCTCATCACTTCAAAACCCCTCCAGTTTTCCCAGCTTTGGTAAGGGAGGTGAGCAAGAGTAAAGGAGGCTCACAAAGGGAGTTTGGGTTGGCCAACAGTCATGATCCTGTCTTCCATCAGCTTCTGTCCCTTGATCTGTAAAACACCAGCAGCCTTCCTGGTACACCTCAGAAGTAACTGAAGCTATCATTACATAAACAAGTGTGTTGACAGTCACCTTAGCGCGTGTCCCATAGGTGGACCATGTGAGCAGTTCAATCACAAACCAACGTCTGCAGTTTCAAGGTGGACTCCACGTGACTCTGGGACTCACTGGAAGCCACTGTTCTTGTTCAAACAGCTAAAGGCATCTGCCATAGTTTTTCAATGAAAGACGCTTCTTACAAGATGGCGACTGCATTCACAGTTCTTGTGACACCATCCAGTGGGAAGAGGAAAGCGGTAACTAGGTTAATGGTCAAAAAACAAAAACAAAACCCCACACACGCACAATTTCTTGTGATCGGGAGGGAACTACTCCTCCGTGCCCTAAGCCATGCCCACAGCTTCCTCAACAGCAAGGTTGCCCAGGTAAGTGATTTTTCTTTGGCTTAGGCATTGTGGCCCCAGACCATATGAAGGTTCTGTTAAAAAGAAAGGGTAAAACAGGAATATTGGGTGGGCAGCTGCCCTTATCTGCTGTAAACACATGCAACTATATCACCAAAATCTTTCTTATTGATAAATTGAATTTTTAGCCTCCGCTTTCTAATTATTTTACTGCAAAGGGTAACACGAATACAAACTTTCAGATACTAACTTGTCACCCACACACTGCCCAGTTTGTTCTCAGCCCTGTTTCCTTCCATCGGGCTGCTCTTTCTAGAGCCCTTGTGGACTTCCCTCATCTCTCTCCCAGATAAATCTCCCAGAGGTGGAGACAAAGCCCCCAGTAACACCAGTGTGGGTTCATCACTGGGTCCTCAGCAGCTCAGCGGTAGGGGTACATGAAATTATCTTTTCCCATTGTTATTTGCTTCCGTCTCCTACCACGACAAACAATTTGTATCTGCAAAGACTGCCTTTGGCCCTTTTCAGGGGGACCTATAACCTCGTTTGTGTGTGTGTGTGTGTGCGTGTGTGTGTGTTTGTGTGTGTATGCACGCGCACATACAACTCATGGCTCCTTAAAGAAGTCCCACAGTGCAGACACGTGGCCAACTCTCTTGTCCCCATAATTGTGACTCACCTACCAGGAGCGCCCTTGATTTCTAAATGGTT
>NW_023245459.1:4579-4722 GCF_002007445.2 Ailuropoda melanoleuca | reverse complement strand
GTTGGCCAGGTCAATTACCACTTTTTTCTCTGATTTCTAGCTTCAGAAAAATGTTATTGTCTCTGTCTTTGCAGTCTCATGCCTTCTTTTCCCTTCTTTTTTTAAAATTTTTTTATTATAATAATATTTTTTATTATATTATG
>NW_023245459.1:0-4320 GCF_002007445.2 Ailuropoda melanoleuca | reverse complement strand
TCTTATGTTCCATAGATGAGAGAAATCATATGATAATTGTCTTTCTCTGCTTGACTTATTTCACTTAGCATTATCTCCTCCAGTGCCGTCCATGTTGCAGCAAATGTTGAGAACTCGTTCTTTCTGATAGCTGAGTAATATTCCATTGTATATATGGACCACAACTTCTTAATCCAGTCATCTGTTGAAGAGCATCTCGGCTTCTTCCACGATTTAGCTATTGTGGACAGAGCTGCTATGAACATTGGGGTGCATATGGTCTTTTCCCTTCTTTTTAATGGAGCTGTGAGAGGGGGTGGAGATAAACATACACATTCTCTCTGCTATGTTGAATTTGAAGACCCAGCATATCATGTTCTTTTTCTCTATGGTTAGATCGTCTGTGTCATTTTAAAACTTTCCATTGTACCCAACACCAAGCTAAATTGTAGTATCCCACCCATAATCTCCAATCCAAGCATCTTTGTGAAATTCATCCATCCATAATTAGGGCAACATTGATATGTTTAGATGTATTCTTTTTAGGTTATTTTATATTTTCTATTAACCAGCAAGTGGGGTTTTTTGGTGGTGGTATAAATTTTTATCTCTAGTAGTTTAGAAGCTTATGCATCCTATTCTTTTTTTCCAGTACTGCCTTTATGTTTTTAAATGACCTATCAGAATCTATATTCTTCAACAGTTACATGAAATAAATCGATATTTATATTTTTCCCTAAACCAGAAAAGAAAGTTAGCACTCAATCACTTTACCAATCCCACAGTATGTCAGGTCATAAACTATGGGACTGTAGCTCCAGATAGGTTACTATGAACTGTTTTCCATATTATGCATCAAAGATTAATACAATAATTCTATTTTTCACAGGTTTTGTTTACCTGTCAATTTCTTATATCTCAGGTCTCACTCTTTCTCTGATTCATTTTTCAGTTTGCTGCAATATATCCTTGAGTAAATCTTTTAGAGAAGGCATGTGGCTGGTAAACTTTCTGGGTTCTAGCAGGTCCTAAATCTTTCTCTTGCCCTTGCACTTAAATATTGTTGGGCGGGATATGGAATTCTAGGATCAAAATTATTTTAAATCAGAACTTGGTTAATTATGTTTCCTTTTATTCTAACATCCAGTGCTGCCAAAGACGAATCTTTCAGGAAAGTGGGGTAGGGGTGGAGGGGTGTTTTGTCTGTCTGTTTTCTGTTCTGGACGCTTTCAAGGTTTTCTTTTCATCTTAAAGATGTTGATAGTGGACACATGATGTATCCAGATATGAGTCCTTTTAAAAAATTCATCCTGTTCAACACTCGAGAAGACATACCATTTTTCAGCATGTCAGGTATATTTTCTTCAGATATATTTTCTCCTCCTGTTTTTCTAACCTCTATTGTTGCTCTATTAGCTATCTGTCACAACATGACAAACCACCTCAAAACTTCATGGCTTAAAACAGCACTTCATCATTTCTCATAATTCTGTGGAGTAGCTGGGTGGTTCTTTTGTTGGCCTTGCCTGAGGTCACTCATGCAGTTGCTTTCAGCTGGCAAGTCAGCCAGGGCTGGGACGCTCTCTCCACCTGGGCTTCTTCATCACATGGGAGCAGCATTCTAAGAGGACAGACATGGAAAATTCAGGGGCTCCTAAAGTCTAAATGAAGTCACACATCATCTCCATCATTTTCTATTGGTCAAAGTAAGTGACAAGGACAATTTAGATTCAAGAATAGGAAAACAGACTCCATATCTCAATGGGAGGAGCTGCAAAGAATTTGTGGCCATATTTAATCTCCCATAGTTGCTTTTGACTTCTCTGGGACCTCTCGCTGGACAGATGTAAGACTCCTGGATCAATTCCCAATGTCTCCACACTGTTCTCTCATTGGCCTAGAAAATGGGGCTTTGATTCACCTAATCTTTTGGCAAACACCCAAGAATGTAGTGGAGTAGTGTACGTTCATTATTCACTCTTCATGAACAGATGGACCGGTAGCCAGAGTTTTTGAAAAGGTGAGGTACCAGGGAATGGGGATCAGTGGATGGGTACACCATAAGGTATTAAACACTTCCAAAGCCCTAAGGGAATAGTGAACTAAAGCTTCTCAACGTCTCATGCCTGGCACAACTGTGATTCTGGCAGGTCTGTGAGCAGTTCTATGTTTTTGTGAAAGAACCGAGAATCTGTTACCTCTTTTGGGGGGACATCAACATTCTCCTTTGTATAGCCACCTCAATAAATTTCCACATGCTTATTTTTTCAAATTACATCTTTCTATTGTGTCATCTGGCATCTTCCCATTAATCACATCATTATGTTGTTGTAACAACCACAAACTTTTCAATACATCCAAAATAGTTTCCTAATTGACTTAAAATTCTTTTCTACCTATTCTCTTTCATTTCACAGGTGGGAACTAGTAGTAAAATAAAATAATTTAGCTATTTTTTCAGCTTAGATGGTAGAGGTAAGCAGACAAATTATTACTGGCAAGATTAGATCAAACCTGCAAAAGATTTGGGTACTCCAAATGATCTAAACTTTATCAACTTCTAATTAATTGTATGACCTTGGACTTGTTTGCATGTCCTAGTTTAGTGACTAGCATATAGGGAGGAATTAAGTAAATGCCTTTTGATAAAATGTAAGAGTAAATTTTGTGTTCATATGCCATCCTTTTAATCATGGTTACCATCATTTGAGGACCTACCATGAGAAAGATACCCTCTAAGATTCAATACATATGCATTCCATTAATTCCCCCAGAAACCTATGTATTTAACAAGCATTTATTTGCTACTACTATGTGCCAGACACTCTTCTAGGTGATAAACCTACAACAAAAACCAAAGCAGACCAAGGGCCCCCATTCATGATGCCTGTATTCTGGTAAAAGAGGTATACATGCATAAAGAAATAAACAAAAGAATATGATATCAAGTGGATATGGCCTAGGGAGAAAAAGAAAACAATGTGGGAGGTAGGGTGTAATAGCTGTCTTAGAGAATGAAAGCCTCTCTAAGGAGTTGACCATTGAATAGAACACCAAATANATACATGCATAAAGAAATAAACAAAAGAATATGATATCAAGTGGATATGGCCTAGGGAGAAAAAGAAAACAAGGTGGGAGGTAGGGTGTAATAGCAGCCACTGTCTTAGAGAATGAAAGCCTCTCTAAGGAGTTGACCATTGAATAGAACACCAAATGAATGACTGTGAGCCACCGTGACCTGAAATTCCAGGTCTCTATGGTACAGAAGTGGCTCAGATATTGGTTAATGCGTCCAAGATCCTTATATGAATCAGCTCCGGCTACCATACAAAATATCAGAGGCTAGGGGACTTACACAACAGAAATTAATATTCTCACAGTTCTGGAAACTGGAAGTCCGTGATCAAGGTGCCAGAAAATTCTGTTTCTGGTGAGACCTCTCTTCCTGGCTTTTAGACAGCTACCTTCTAGCTATGTCCTCACATGGCCTTCATTTGCATGGAGACAGAGCGAGAGAGAGACAGAGGGACAGAAAGAATGAGACACACAGAGAGAGAGAGAGAGCGCACTCGCTAGTGTTTCACCTCATAAGGATGTTAATCCTATCAGATCAGACCTCATCCCTAAGACCATAAGCAACTCCTTCCTTAAAGGCTCCATCTCCTAATACAGCCACACTGAGGGGCTAGGGCTTCAACATATGGGTTTTTAAGGGACACAAACATTCAGTCCATATCAATCCTCCATCTAGAAAGTGACAGAGATGGAATTACAATTCAGGACCACTTCGCTGCAAAGCTCGCACACTATCCATCATGGCGCAAGACAGCACTCCATAAGACAAGATTGCTCTTAGGACAAAGTAGGGCAACAAATGGGAAAATGCTCTGTAACTATTCAAGCACTACACAAATGTGAAATATTACTACTACCTCCAGAAATGTTGCTGTTTCTTACAACATAAACATCTTTTAAAGTGTTGTCGTTTCATCTTAATGGGGCTTATTTGTGTGGTGAGTCATCGTAAAGAAATAAGAGCTAAAGAATCAACACCATAAATAGACGAAACACACGGAGTCAGAAGTGTCCAAACACAGCAACTCTGTTAATTAATTTTTTTTTTAAGTTTCAGAATGCTGACTGGCAACCAAAAGTCATTACAATATTGGCTTCTTCCTTCTCTATTTTTTGTCCACCATTTCAAACATAATTCTCGGTACTCCTGTCCGAGATGCTGGCTAATGAGAAGCATAATGAAAATACTCGAAGGGGGTCTAAATCAACAGAAGAGCTTCCATCTTTCATTAAAGAAAATGTTAATAAGCAAAAAGTTGACAT
>NW_023245458.1:0-1890 GCF_002007445.2 Ailuropoda melanoleuca | reverse complement strand
GTTAGGTATTTTTATTAATGTCTATAATGTCAAATAATAGGTAAGAAAGTTATTTTATTTTTCAAAATAAAGATAGCCAGTGATTTCAGTAAAAAAAAGAAAAAAAAAAGAAAGGAGATTCCTGGAATGAATTTGGTCCTAATCACAGTAGCCCTGATAACTCGTCCTTCCTTCCGTCAACCTACTTACTGTTCACTGTTACTTCTGAGGCAGCAGGGAAAGTATATGGGCTCTGCACTTAGACAGATTTGGGCTCAAATGCCAGCTTCCGCAGTTGGTAGTCGGGTGACCCTAGGCAAGGCACTTACCCTCTCTGAGCCTCTGCTTCTCAATCTATGAAGTCGGAATCTGATAGAATATGTATTCAGAGCGCCGGACACACACTAGGCACTCTGTCCGTGGAGGCAGTGACTGTGATACACTTGGATGCTGGTCCCAGTCCTTGGTCCTGCTTGTCTCACCCAAGACAGATTCTCAGTCGTATTTTCTCAGAGTTCAAAGGAAGGCTTTAAACACCCGCAAAGCGTCTTCCCACAGAGCACCACTGAGCTCTGGGAGAAACAACAGACAGATCTCCGCCTGCCCTCAAGGGGCCCCAGCCATCTAAAGTAGCAGATAAGAGGAAAATGTAAACACTAGGGTTTAGGTTTCGACATATGAAGGGTAGGGGAGCACAAGCATGTAGCCCATAGCAGCTGGCATCTGCTACATCATTCCCTATAGAGCACTCATGCTATGGGAGTGCAGAGCAGGGGGGCCGCTGTTGATAGGAAGCCTTCCTGGAAGAGGCAGGGCCTGAGCCAAGACTCCCAAGAGTGAGATTTGAACAGACTTTTAGAAGATCTGGGGACCCTGAAGATGCGTGCCGGACTGACTCGGCAGGCAGGCACAATCGTCATTTCCATTTTATGAATAAGCCAATGGAAGGTCAGGTCAGCCTAGTGACTTCTCCAAGTCCACTCAGCAAGAAATGGGGAGCACTGGGATTTAAGTAGAGATGTGTCTCTGATGCTTAAGGTGGTGTTCAAAGCTGGCTGCGACAGAAAAGACGGGCTTTTGCTGGAGAGTAGGAAATGAGGTATTGACAGTTTTGTAGGGAGGAGAGACGTGATGAAGGCAGTGTTTCTTCTCTATTCACGGAGCGGCACATGTTTAAGGGGAAGATTCTAGCACTAGAGGGGTCAGTAAGGAAGCGGTCGCAGTAACTTAGGGGTGAGGCACTAGAGGCCTGACCTGGGGGGCAGGGGCACAGTGGGAAAGGAGAAGGCATGGAAAACATGACTCAGGTCAAAGGGCAAAGCGACAGACTTGCAGGGAAGAGGCTTAAAGAATCTGGTCCGAGGACCAGAATGCTGGGCTTCACCACTGCCAGAGAGACTGAGAAGATGAGCTACTTTGAAGATTGCTGTTTCTATAAACCAGGGTCTGATTTCCTTCACTACTATTGCTATTAAATCTTTTTATCAAAAAAAATAAGGCAGGGGCGCCTGGGTGGCTCAGTCGGTGAAGCATCTGTTTTCTGTTCAGGTCATGATCCCAGGGTCCTGGAATTGAGCCCTATGTTGGGCTCCCTGCTCAGCAGGGAGTCTGCTTCTCCCTGTCCTCCCAGGCTCATGCTGTCACTATCTCTGTCTCTCTCTCAAATAAATAAATAAAATCTTAAAAAACGAAAAAGAAAAAGAAAAAAAAATGCATACCCAGAGGAAACTGAGAGATTCAGAATATGGGATACACTACAACACGTCTGAACTGAATTCTTCAAAAAGTCAGTGTCATGTGCTCACAAAATCAAGAGCACCAGAGTGACATGAGTAAAAACGCAACGTGCAAACTTTGAATTTGGATTCTTCTTCTGGATTACAAAAAAAAAAAAAAAAAAAATCTCTAAAA
>NW_023245457.1:0-1890 GCF_002007445.2 Ailuropoda melanoleuca | reverse complement strand
TTATATGTATTTTTATAATATATATTACATATATATTACATACACATATATATTGCATATATTATAATATATTACATATATTATACATTATATATTTCTATATTATGTATATACACACACATATATATATAAAGAATAATGGAATTTTTGTTGTTGAAAGAAGATTACTTAAAAATTCGGTAGGGGACTTTCAGATGCCCTTGTAATATTGAATAGCTGTATTTGTTTCTGCTTTCTTCAAAAACCCCATTAAAACAACATTCATTGAAAAATAAATTTAATGGAATAAAAACGATTAGGAGGAAATGAACACAAAAGATAAATGTTCCCATATTTTAGAACATGTCAAGTGACTTAAGCCATAGAGCTCCCGATGCTTAGGAGTTAGAGTATGTACCTCTAAAGATGAGTGTGGTGGACAACTGTATGACGGCCCCACAATCCCTCTGTTCTGGTCCTCGTGCCCTTGTATGATCCCCTTTGCTTAAGTGTGGGTGGGGCCCATGACTTTCTTCTAATCCATAAAATGCAGGAAAGATAATACATTATCTCCAATGTTATTATTGTTGCCTCTGGAAGCAAAACAATTGTCACTGACAATTTTGACAAACACAGAAATTAGGGAAATATTAGATGGTTTTTTAGAGTCTCATTCGAAGATGACTAGGCAAGCTTTACAAGCCGTGCAAGCTGGAGGAAGAGGAGATGTTCTGCCAGTAGGGGGCCCTGTGTGATTAACTTTGACAGCAATGTTCTTGCTATTCAGTTTGCAACATTCCGTATTTTTATATGCCAAAATAAGTCGTGTTTTCCCACAGTGTCAGATTGCCTCGATCTAAAATTTTAAGGCCTTGGGCAAAGAGCTTGTTTTCTTTGTAACTTGGTTTCCTTATATATAAAATATTAGTAACACCTAAGTCATAGGGCTGTTGTGAAGATTCAATAAACTATCTGTGAAGTGTTTAGTCTCTGACATATAGAAGCACTATGTAGTGTTAGTTATAATTATTGCTATATTTTATTATCCTTTAAATAATCATATCATCATTCAATACAAACTTTTGTTAATTTTATGTTTTTTTTTTTTCGGCGCTTTGGATAATACAGGGAGCAAACGTCTTCACATTTAGCAAAGTAGTATGGGTGGAAAGCTGTACCACGTGGAAGCCGCTGTAAATCAGCAACACGTGATTAATGAGCAGCCTGGAGCAGCAGTTAAGGGGGAGAGGTATTAAGCAACAAACAAGTTTTTAAGCACTCCCCGAGTCTGAGGATTATCGAAGAGGAGATTTCTTAAAGGCAGGATGAGACTTCAAGTACTTTTACTTGGCTATTCAAAAAGAGCATGGATAATCACGGACTAGGTAATACAAGCCCTCTCTCCACTAAGGACAACCTGTAAAGCCAGCAAAATATTTGAAACACGTTAAGGCATTGGCGAGGGGCGCCTGAGCAGCTAAGTTGGTTAGGCGTCCAACACTTGATTTTGGCTCAGGTCATAATCTTGGAGTCATGAGATCGAACCCCACGATGGGCTCCATGCTCAGCTTGGGGTTCTCTCTCTCCCTTTGCCCCTCCCCCCCACTCACATGCTGTGTCTCTCTCTCTCTCTCAAAATAAAAATTAAAATAAATAAATAAATAAATAAATAAAGGCACTGGTGAAATATCAAATTAGTGAATAACACAATTCAAGTCCAAAAGAAAGCTGAAACCCAGAAAGAAGAGTTGCATTTCCTTTTTTTTTTTTTTTTAAGATTTTATTTATTTATTTGACACAGAGAAAGAGACAGCCAGCGAGAGAGGGAACACAAGCAGGCGAGTGGGAGAGGAAGAAGCAGGCTCCCAGCAGAGCAGGGAGCCCGATGCGGGGCTTGATCCCAGGACCCTG
>NW_023245456.1:0-1890 GCF_002007445.2 Ailuropoda melanoleuca | reverse complement strand
CACACACACACACACACACACACACACACTCGGGAAGCCAGCAGACTAGGGCAGGTGCTGAGGAGGAGCGGGGGCCAAGAACAGGGAGATGCTGGGTGGTAAAGAGCCTCAGGGCCCAAACCAGGAAGCTCAGGCACCCACCCACCCCTTCTTACACAAGAGCCCATCGGGAGGCCAGGAGCAGGCTCATCGAGGCCAGCACCTCAGGCTGGATGTGGGCCAGCATTGCTGGGACTCCTTGTACCACATCGGTCTCTTCCAGCTTCTGTTTCTCTTACTTGTGTTCAGTAACCGCGATGGCTTCTGCACAGACGACTCCCCTGACCCCTCAAATTAGAAAGACATGCCACAGTGTTATGAATGCTTGACTCTATTTGGGGTATGAAACAGATACTTGGCCTTGTTTTATTTTGAAATTGGTTTTATTTTATCCTGCTTTCTATATTTTCCAGTTTTTTTAATGCGCATGTAAAATGAAATAAAAATGTGAAGAATGTTAACTCAGTGCCTTAAGGGGCACCCTGGTGCTATAAGACAGTTAACATCCACAGATACAAGTCTGCCTTCTTTTCCATAGTGGTAGGATTAGTTTGGGTTTTTTTTTTAAGAGGGTGGGAGTAGATGATATAATTTTTATAGCTATAGAACCTGAAATACAGTTAAGTTACTTTCTCTGAATAGTGATCTCCATGGAAAGAAACAAAACTAAGAAGTAATTAGTAAAGACAAATTATATTATTAAGTGAAATCATATGTAAAATTCTAAATGGAGGTATACAAGGAGGATAGATTTTTCAGCTGAGCATGTGGTATTGGGGGATTTGTAGAATTTATGGGATTTTGCAACTCTGAATCATTTTTAAAACTCCAAGAAGAGAAGGAATCCCTGTGTTGTTGTTTTTTTTCCAATTAACTATTTGCTTTTTGAGGAACTTCTGGATTTTATAAGTATTGGGATCAGTCCTTATGCTAGATGTGCACGTGTCTCATTCCAGAAGTGCACCTCAGACAGTGTGATGAAATATTCACTGACTGTGATTTAAATCATCGTAGGATTCCAATATAAGATACGCAACTAAGAGATATTAGCATTAACAGATAATACTACCTCGGATAAAGGAAAGAGAAATAAAACGGGCTCAGCCTGATTGGCAAATTGAGTGCCGTCATTGTGTTCACCGACAGCCGGAGGGTTTTAACTGCTTTATACTTGAAGTGTGACTCGTGCTTAGAGGCACCGGTGCTTTGTTTCCCTGCTAATCCTGATTACTAGGCACCCCTTCAAAGGGCTGTGTCCCAGCCCCAGTCCACATGCCGTGGACATGTATGTTGGGTTTTGCTGTATTTACCAATAACAGTGTGGAATTCAGGAGATGCTCAGAAAGATCAATTTGTCACCAGTACTGCATTCGGAAAAGAAGAGTTCCAATTATGAAAAAGAAGCAGGTAGTTGTAAAATTGAATGGAAAAAGGTACAGAGTATAAGGTGACAGATCCAGGAATCCCAGCAAAACTAAAGAGTGAAACATAGCCAACTACTTAATAGTGAGTGTGGAGTGAAACTGGCAGAGGGGGCGTAGAGAAGGGTAGGAGAGATGTTTCTGGGGTAGACGTTGGAGGATGTGATCACATGGGAAATGAAGGAAAAGGAGTCACACAAATCACATGATACCAGTGACCAGCATACAGGGTATAGCAGAGGGGACAAGACAGGGATGGAGGGCAGGAAAAAGAACTTTCCCTCTACCTGCAAGGTTTTGGCCCAGACCCCTGTAATAAAAGACAAATTAATAAGAGAAGAACGAACAGAAGTTTATTTACGTGTGTACCTCAGGTATACACAGGAGATACCCAGGGAAAAGTGAGGAGGCTCCAGAGGTGGCTCAGAAT
>NW_023245455.1:0-1890 GCF_002007445.2 Ailuropoda melanoleuca | reverse complement strand
CCAGATAACTTGGCCTAAAAATACACAGTCATTTAACATCATTCTTTCCATTGTGAAAATTTTGGAAGGGCAGAAAAGCTTTGTCTCAGAGCAGTATCTTAAATATAAGTTAGTGATGCTTCTCTGGTATATTCAACTTATTCATTCATTTACTTTCTATTAACTGTTGCTTACAGACATCCATTTGTTCCTGGTATGTGCCAGGTCCTCCGCTGGTCGCTGAGGATGCAGATTTGAACAAAACACACAAAGCTCCTCCCCTCGTGAGCTACTTTCTAGCTCGTGTTAGTGATACAGTGTTAGTGATAATTTCTCTGATGTAAACCCAGGACTTTAAAAGGGAAGAGTGATGTGCAAATGGCATATTATTTTAGATAATTTTTTTTTACAGATTATGTATTTATTTAAAAGGGGGAATCAACTTTTTCTCTAGCATGTTCAGAGCACTTAGTATTTCCTCAATAATCAAATGAGAAGCTTCTGATACAGCATGACCAAGCAGAACTTGTAATTACCGCTCTTTTTTTCTAAATATTTAATATATACTATTGATGTACTACATTACTGAGGCTTCTTCGTGGTGGCAAGCTCGTTTTTGGATGCTTGATATACAAATATATGTTAATGTATTCTAAGTAGCTATTCATTTCTCTGAACACATTTCCTGTAATGAATGGTTGTACTAATGACAAAATTGAGACAACTTTATTTGAAATTCTGTATTCTTCATCCCAGGGTTTGTCCCTATTGTTTGGTACTTATAGGACCTCGCATAAACTTTGTGTGAAGTGTCTTCGACAAATTCTAGAAAAGGGTGATGATCTTTTAACCAGACTTTAAAAGAAACTGGATTATTATGGACTGTAGAAAATCAAACACAGAAGTCTCTGTCCTTACCGTTCTACCCCTATTCAATGCCCTTACAACAACAACGTTATGAGCTAACTCTCCATTGCACACTTGAACATTCTCTTTCTCTCCGGACATAAATGGAAGGCTCCAGGGCCCCATCGGTCAGCATCTTCAGATCAGAGGATATCTCAGATTGGAAGTTGGTTTCTCCTTGCCGGTGATTTATATAAACTCAATATAAAATAGGCCATTGTCCAAGGGAAAAATACATATTTGGTTAGCATATGCAGCTGTATTCACAGCTCAAACATGCTGCTCCAGTCCTTATTTCTGTGATTGGTTACAGGGTCATGCTGGTAACTACCACTTCCTTCTTTCCTCACTCATTTTATGTTCTTCTTGCTCTCGGAGCATAAGAGTTGCCTGTTTGAATGACACAACCTTTGTTCCAGAAGGTTCTAAATCCTGGTGTTCCTGCTTTTATGGTATTACTATAGTCTGCCGTTAAATATTACTACCGAACAAAGCAGTTAGTAAGAGGTGCCCCAGTGAAACTCCTGGTTACAGAGAGTCTTCTCTTTGCTGGATAACAGCAACCTGATCTCTTGATAATCCAGTTCAGTGACATCTAGTATAGTCACACATCTAGTACAGTAACACATGCTTCCTAGGCCTACTGTTCTGATATCACGAGAGGAACACGAGAGCAAAGGACAGTCTCCACTTCCAATTCATTAAAATTTCTGTGTATCTTTTCCTGGAAGCATTCCTCCCTTTGAGGGGGTTAATTTCTGAGTCTGCTCAAACAGAGAAGCTGGTCACTTCTGTTTTTAAATTTGTTCTAATCCGATATCTTAGTACATGAACATAATGCTGTTTTACTGCCTAACATGTTTATTATAGGGGCGCCTAGGTGGCACAGCGGTTAAAGCGTCTGCCTTCGGCTCAGGGCGTGATCCCGGAGTTGTGGGATCGAGCCCCACGTTGGGCTCCTCCGCTGGGAGCCTGCTTCTTCCTCTCCCACTCCCCCTGCTTGTG
>NW_023245454.1:0-1890 GCF_002007445.2 Ailuropoda melanoleuca | reverse complement strand
TCCAGCACAAGAGGATATCATATAGCATATAGCTAGCCCAGGAAAAAAATCAAAATTCAAAGTACAATTTCTACTGAAGGTGCATCACTTTCTAACCATTGCAAAGTTTAAAAATCATTAAGTCGAACCATCATAAATTAGGACCTGACTGTAGAAATGATGGAGTGTTCCTGGGCTATAAAAAAGAGGGAATTGTCATTTGCAAAAACATGGATGGACTTTGTGGGCAATATGCTTAGGGAGGTAAGCCAGACAGGGAAAGATAAATACTGTATGATATCACTTATATGTGGAATCTAAAAAATCTGAACTCGTTGAAACAGGGAGTAGGGTGGTGGTTGTCAGGGGCTGGAGGTTGGGGAATTGGGGAGATGTTGTTAAAGTATATACATTTTCAGTTACAAGAGGCATTAACCCTGGAGATCTAATACACGGCAGAGTTATTATGGTCAGCAATACTGTATTGTACATTTCAAAGTTCCTAGAAGACCAGATCTTAAATATTCTCACCACAAAAAAAGAAATGATAATTATGTGATGTGATAGAGGTGTTAGCTAATGCTACCATGGCAATCACATTGCAATATATAAATCAAATCAACACATCATACATCTTAAACTTATGCAATGTTATATGTCGATTATATCTCAATAGAAATACTTATGTAATAGTTATGTAAATTTTCAATACTTATGTAAATTTTAAAATAAAAGCTTGTGGAGTCTCCTCTTTGTCCACATGAGTCTCTAAAGACATACTTGGCAGATTCTCCTTTCATTCATCATGCCAGATACTTACCAGGCTTTTTTACCATGCAACTCATATCTTCAGTTTTATCTACTATTTTATGTAATATGTAATATGTAAATATTTTATTGAAGACTTCCTCAACTCTGTTTTCCCTTTAAAGTCACTGTAGAACTCATTATTTGGCTGTTGACCTCATCAGCCAGTTTCCTAATTTTCTTTTCTATTATGCCTCTCTTCATTGCTTTGTTTTACTCTCTGGGAGTTTCCCAAAAATTCACCTTGCAAACATTGTGTGTTTTTCATTTCTTCTTTCCCTGTTGCTATTTCCAAAAGTTCCTTTTTGTTCTTTGAATATTTCTTTCTTATTATATTCTGGACCTGTTTAAATAATGCAATATTTTTATTTATTTACCTGAAGTCATTATGCAAATAGTTTTTTAAGTTTTCCCATCCTATGAAACAGAGCTCTTTTTTCTCAAAGTTGCTTTGACTTACTTATGCATTTGTTTTGTTCTCCCTTTTCCTTACTAGAGATTTCCCCCATATATCTGGTAATTTTCATTGTCTGCTAATGCTTAATATAAAAACAGGTGATTGGAAGTTTTGCACATGTCATTAAGTCATTGAAATTAACTATGCAATGATTCAGTGGGGCACTTTGGAAGAGAATCTCCGTAATAGTAGTGGAATCAAGAATTTAATCTTTAAAGAGATTTAAAGCACCCCTCCTTACTTTTGCCATGTGTCCTTCATCTTTAAGTCCAGAGGCAGCCTCTGAGCTATTTCCTGAGCATTGTGAGAACTCTGTGTTGTATATCAAGCTGGCTTTCTATTTTCCCCACTATTGTTAATGGCTCAACTTCTGCTTAATCATTAAAGCCGTTACCCTTTACCCACTTGCTCTGTGATAATCAGCTTCCTCCACAAATTTTTGCTGTTCTTTCTATTCTTGTTTTTGCTTAATTATGGTTTTTACGCTTTTAAAAACTTGCCTTGTCCGTCGTTTTAAACTTTAGGTCTTAGAAGTGGAGAAATGTAGTAGGTTTTCATTTTTAATGGGGACTCTGCTACATAGTCTATTTCTACAGATGGTTAAACTTAGGCTTTTTTTTTTTTTTTTTTTTTTTTTTTTTTTTTTT
>NW_023245453.1:0-1889 GCF_002007445.2 Ailuropoda melanoleuca | reverse complement strand
GATGTGGGACTCGATCCCGGAACGTCGGGATCACTCCCTGAGCCGAAGGCAGACGCCTAATGACTGTGCTACCCAGGCGCCCCTAAAATGTCTACTTTTATAATAAAGATTAGAGCAGAAAACAATAATACAGAAATCAAAAACAGTACACATCAATGAAACTAAGATGGTTCTTTGAAAGAATTTGGGTGATGGGCGTTAAGGAGAGCACCTGAGGTGTTATATGCAACTGCTGACTTATTGAACTCTACATCTGAAACTAATGATGTACTATATGTTGGCTAATGGAACTTAAATTAAAAAAAGAGTAAAATTGATAAACCTCTAGCCAGATTTAGCAAAAAAGAGAAGAGATAGGACCCAAATAACATCACGAACAAAAGAGGAGAGATCACAACCAGCTCTGAAGAAATACAATTATACGAGAATGTTATGAACAATCATATGCCAACAAACTAGGCAATCTGGAAGAAATGGATAAATTCCTAGAAAGCTATAAACTACCCAAACTGAAACATGAAGAAATAGAAAACCTGAACAGACCCATAGCCAGCAAAGAAATTGAACCAGTAATCAAAAATCTCTCAACAAACATGAGTCCAGGGCCAGGTGGATTCCCAGGGGGAATTCTACCAACCATTTAAAGAAGAATTGATACTCATTCTTCTGAAACTGGTCCAAAATACAAAAATGGAAGAAAAACTTCCAAACTCATTCTATGAGGCCAGAATTACCTTGATCCCAAAACCAGACAATGACCCCACTAAAAAGAATTACAGACCAATATCCTTGATGAACATGGATGCAAAAATTCTCACTGAGATACTAGCTAATAGGATCCAACTGTACATTAAAAGGATTATTCACCATGGCTAAGTGGGATCTATTCCTGGACTGCAGGGTGGTTCAACATCTGCAAATCAATCAATGTGATATACACTACCTGAATAAAAGAAAGGACCAGAACCATATCATTCTCTTAACAGATGCAGAAAAAGCATTTGACAAAATACAGCATCCTTTCTTAATAAATACCCTCCATCATGTAGGGCTAGAGGGAATATACCTCAATATCATAAAAGCCATATATGAAAGACTCACAATGACTATCATCCTCAATGGGGGAAAAACAGCTTTTCCCCTAAGGTCAGGAACGCAGCAGGGATGTCTGCTCTCGTTACTTTTGTTCAATTTAGTACTGAAGTCCTAACCTCAGTAATCAGACCACAAAAAGAATAAAAGACATTCACATTGGCAAAGAAGTCAAACTCTCACTCTTTGCAGACAACATGAAAGACTCCACCAAAAAGTTGCTAGAACTGATACAGGAATTCAGCAAAGTTGCAGGATATAAAGTCAATGCACAGAATTCAGTTGCATTTCTACATACTAATGATGAAGCAGAAAAGAAAGAGAAATCAGGAAATTGATCCCATCTACAGTTGCACCGAAAACCATAAGATACCAGGAATAAACCTAACCAAAGAGGTAAAGGGTCTGTATTTGGAGAACTATGGAACACTTACGAAGAAATTGAGGAAGACACAAAGAAATGGAAAAACATTCCATGCTTGTGGATTGGAAGAACAAATACTGTTAAAATGTCTCTACTACCCAAAGCAATCTATACATTCAATGCAATCTCTACCAAAATACCATTGGCATTTTTCACAGAGCTGGAACAAGCAATACTAAAATTTGTATGGGACTAGAAAAGACCCCAAATAGCCAAAGTCATGTTGAAAAAGAAAGCCAAAACTGGAGGCATCACAATTCCAGACTTCAAGCTGTATTACAAAGCTGTAGTCATTAAGACAATATGGTACTGGCACAAAAACAGACACATAGATCAATGGAACAGAACAGAGAACCCAGAAATGGACCCTCAA
>NW_023245452.1:0-1889 GCF_002007445.2 Ailuropoda melanoleuca | reverse complement strand
TCTGCTTCAATGATCTGTCCATTGCAGTGAGTGGGGTATTGAAGTCCCCTACTATCATTGTGTTATCATCAGTGTGTTTCCTTAATTTGGTTATTAATTTGTTTATAAAATGGCTGCTCCCAAGTTAGAAGCATAAATATTTCTAACTGTTACATCTTCTTATTGGATAGACCCTTTAATTATGATATAGTGTCCCTTTTCATCCCTTACGACAGTCTTTGGGTTAAAATCAAATTTGTCTGATATAACGTTTGCCACCCCAGCTGATGCCCATTAGCATGATAAATGGTTTTCCACCCCCTCACTTTCAATCTGGAGGTGGCTTTGGGTCTAAAATGTGTCTCTTGCAGACAGCATATTGTTGGATCTTGCTGTTTTATGCAATCTGATACCCTGTGTGTTTTGATTAGGGCTTTAGCCCATTTACATTCAGAATAACTACTGAAAGGTATGAGTTTATGCTATTGTATTAACCTGTAAAGTTACCGTTTCTGTAGATTGTCTCTGTTCCTTTCTGGCCTGTGTTACTTTTGGACTCTCTCTTCACTTAAATGATTCCCTTTAATTAGTACTTGCAGGGCTGGTTTAGTGATCACAAAATCTTTTAGCTTCTGTTTGTCCTGGAAGCTTTTTATCTCTCCTTCTATTTTGAATGAGAGCCTTGCTGGATAAAGGACTCTTGGTTGCATATTTTTCTCATATAGCACCCTGAATGTATCATGCCAGTTCTTTCTGGCTTGCAAGGTCTCTGTGGATTGGTCTGCTGTGAGTATAATGTTTCTACCCTTGTAGGTTACAGAATTTTTGTCACAAGCTGCTTTCAGGATTTTCTCTTTTTTGCCAAGATTTTCAAGTTTCATTTTTATATGTTGAGGAGTTGACCTATTTTTATTGATTTTGAGGGGAGTTCTCTGTGCCTCCTGGACTTGCATGCTTGTTTCCTTCCACAGATTAGGCATCTTCTTAGCTATCATTTGATCAAATATACCTCATGGCCCTCTTTTTCTCTTCTTCTGGGACCCCAATAATTCTAATATTGTTTTGCTTTATGGTAGCACTGATTTCTCAAAGCCTCCCCTCATGGCCCATTAGCTGTTTTTTTCACTTTTCTCTGGCTGCCTTACTTTCCATCATCTTGTCTTCTATATCATTGACTCTCTCTTCTGCCTCATTTACCCTGCTATAAGAGCATCCATTTTTACTGCACCTCAGTTAAAGCATCTTTAATTTTGGCTTGATTAGATTTTATTTCTGCACTAAGAGATTCTCTAGTGTGTTTTATGCTTTTTTCCAACCCACTTAGTAACTTTATAATCATTATTCGGAATTCCAGCTCTGACATTTTACTTATATCCATACTGATTAGATCTGTGGCAGATAATATTACCTCTGGTTCTTTCTTTTGTTGTGATTTCCTCCTTGTAGTCATTTTGCCCAGAGAAGAATGGATGAATGAGATAACAAAATAAAAAATATCAACCATGACCCAAACAAAATACACACTAGACAAATGCAAAGAGGTCAGAAATGAAAAAAAGAAATGAAACAGAAAAAAAGGGGAGAGGGAACAGAGATTATAATCTCCCAAGTGGACAAAATACGGTGATCTACTTCGTCCTGGGTGTATTTTTGTCTGTTTCTTAGAAGACACTAAATCCCAAAATTGTAAGAAAGCGAAACTTATATAAATAAACAAATAAAATTCAAACAGTGAAAGGAAGCCAGAAATAAAGAATATATCTATAAAATATAAATTTAAAGATGAAAGTTAAAAAAATACTTAAAGTGGCACCTGGGTGGCGCAGTCGTTAGGCGTCTGCCTTCGGCTCAGGGCGTGATCCTGGTGTTCTGGGATAGAGCCCCACATCAGGCTCCTCCGCTATGAGCCT
>NW_023245451.1:0-1888 GCF_002007445.2 Ailuropoda melanoleuca | reverse complement strand
CAGCAAGACGGTCACACGTGGGGAAGCATGTTTGTAGACCAGATTTTTAAAACCCTAGCCATATTTGTGGCTCCTTTACAAATATTATTACTGTTCAGGCTCATGTTTTTGAGGAGAATGAACTGAATTGAGGAATAGACGCTGTGCATTAGATAAAATGATGTGTTCACTTAATTTGATTTTAAAAGTTATGAGACGTCTTGGAAGTTTCAACAGGTTTTGTGAACTGAAGACTTTTCAACATCTGGATTTTTTTTTTCCAAAGAATTTTTTTAAGAAGTGAAAGTAATTGTACATGTGTTATATGGTTGTGGTAAATTAAAGACTGGCTGGTTCCACCCAAAAATCAAGTACTCTAACAGCTAGTTCTGTTGGCAAAGGGAATAAGGAGACTGAGTAGTTTATGGAATGAAGCACTGTTTTCATGGAAGCATACTGAAACTGTTTTTAAGACTTTTTTGTTTTCCTTTTTAAAGCATTAGTTGAAATAAATTACATGGAATAAATGTGATATGTTAACTTTTCAGTTTCTATCAATTACATTTAAGGTGTATAGCTTTTATTTGCATATTTCTATATTAATTTCTATATTAATTCATTATTCATACTTTGTTATTAATCATTTATATATTAATTAGTGATCTATTTCTATATAATTAGGCTTAAGGCATTGTGTGTTTTATTTTTTATTTCCCTCCATTTTGATCAATTCCTTGTTTCCTACCTAAAATCATATTTTAGTTTTTTTTTCTTTAAGATTTTATTTATTTATTTGAGAGAGAGAGAGCTCAAGCACAAAGGGAGAGGGAGAAGCAGGGAGCCTGGACGCAGGACTCGATCCCAGGACCCTGAGATCATGACTTGAGCCGAAGGCAGATGCTGAACCGACTGAGCCACCCGGGCACCCCTATTTTTTAAAAAAATTTTTAGCCTGTTTTTTTTCTTGAAATCCCCAAGCTCCCAAAATGCAGTTTCACAGCCTCTATCAATTCCATTCCCAGCCCCTTTACCTAACACACTTCTTATTTTTTAGACCAGTGGTTTCCAAACTTTAATAAGAAAAAGATTTAGTATGCATCTCCATCATACATATTTATCAATACATCTCATAGATACACGTATGTACAACATTCACAAAAGTAGAAATTGAAAACGGAGGTCAAGGTGAAATACACAGGTCTTTAAAATAAATTTATGTTGTTTTGAAGTCCTGGTTCAGATTCACTTATTTTGACAATTCATTCTAATGACTCTGTCTCACGGAACCACCAAGGAGCGAACACACGTTATTACACTTCCCAATGAGGTTCACATTGTCAATGGTGGATATACGCCCATATTTCCAATAACTTTCCTGATAATATCAGGTTTGCTTTGCCAGTTTTGGGTCAGGTCTGATTACCTTGTTTTCCTCCTTTATGCAGTGGCTGATAAACAGCTTTTACTAGGAGTGGAAGTGGCCAGCTTTGCCATTTTCTTTGATAAATACTTGTGCTCCACTGTCAATATCCTTCAGTTTTCCTCGCAGAAGACTTCAAAAATCACTTGTCAACATTTGAGGATTTTGTGTACATTAGATTAATTAACGTTAAATAATAGGACCCATAAGTCTCTTTTACTGGGCTTGGTAGACAGCATTATTTTGAGGCGTGGGAAGGCGCTGGAAAAGCAAGGGCACCCACGCTGATGGGGATACTATATCTTCCTGCTCTCAGGAAGGTCTGCTTTGTTTCTGGCTGGTGTCTGTTCCGATTGATTTCAAATATTCAGAGTATCTTCTCTATCCTAGGATTTGTCCCCTATATTTCAGAGACCTGTTCTTTTTTTTTTTTTTTAAAGATTTTATTTATTCATTCGACAGAGATAGAGACAGCCAGCGAGAGAGGGA
>NW_023245450.1:0-1888 GCF_002007445.2 Ailuropoda melanoleuca | reverse complement strand
GATCCCAGAACACCGGGATCACGCCCTGAGCCGAAGGCAGACGCTTAACAACTGAGCCACCCAGGCACCCCCAAAACAATATACTCTAAAATATCATAAATAAATTAAACTGGAACTCTAAAAATGTCACCTAAATGTTTAACCTATAGGAAGGTAGTAAAAAGCAATAGGATGAAAAACAGGGAAAAAAACAGAAAACAATAAAATGGCAGACTTAAGCCGTAACACATCAATAGTTACTTCAAATGTAAATGCTGTAAAGATAGCAATTATAAGACAGAGATTGGCAAAATAGATAAAAATTATGATCCAACTATATACTGTCTATAAGCAATTTATTTCAAACATAATGATATAGGTAGATTGGAAGTAAAATGATGGTAAAAATTTATATCATTCAAATGTTAATTTTAAAAAGAAGAAATGACTATATTAATAGTCAAAAAATTAAAGTTCAGAAAAGGAAAATCACTAGAAACAAAGAAGGACAGTACATAATGATAAAATGATCAATCAGCGAAGAAGATAGAGCAATCCTAAATGTATATGCACCAAACATCAGAGCTTCAAAATATAGAAGCAAAAGTGATATAATCAGGAAGAAATAGATAAATCCACAATTATAGTTGGGAATTTTAACTTATAATTCTCAGCAATTATGCTACTATAATTTTCAGCAATTATACTACTATTATAACTACTAGACAAAAAATTAGAAGGGATACAGAAGAATTGAACAATCAACCAAAAGGGTCTAATGGACATATATAGAGCTCTCCACATAACAAAGACAAAATATATATACCTTTCAAGTGACCAAGGAACATTCACCAAGGTGAACCATATCCTGGGTCATAAAACAAACTTAAACAAATTTTTAAAAATTGAAATCATACAGTGATTTCTGTATGTGCTCTGACTATAATGGAATCAAGCTAGAAAACAGTAATAGAAAGGCAACAGGAAAATCGCCAAACTCTTGGAAATTAAATGACACACTTTAATATAAGTCATAGGTTAAAGAAGAAATATCAAAGGAAATTCTTAAAAAATATACAACTGGGGTGCCCGGATGGCTCTCTTGGTTAAACATCTACCTTCGGCTCAGGTTGTGATCTCAGGGTGTTGGGATCGAGTCCTGAGTCAGGCTCCCCGCTCAGTGGAGAGTCTGCTCCTCCCTCTCCCTCTGCTCCCCTTCATCCCCTATTCATGCTTGCTCTCTCAAATAAATACAATCTTTAAAAAATATAGAACTGAATGAAAATGAAAATCCAACATTTGTGGGATGCAGCTAATGCAGTGCTGAGAGGGAAATTGATAGCACTGAAATCTTTACATTAGAAAATAGTAAAGATATTAAATTAATAATCTAAGTTCCCACAACAAGAAACTAGAAAATGAAGAGAAAAATAAACCCAGAGGGACATGAAATTGAAAACAGAAAAACAATGGAGAAAATAAAACAAAAAGCTATTTCTTTTGGAAAAAATTAATAAATTGACAAACCTCTAGCAAGACTGACAAAAAAGAGAAATCAATATCCATATGAAATGGGAGATATCATGACAAATTGTACAGCTATTAAAAGGATAATAAAAGAATACTACAAACAGCTTCACACCATCGGACTTGAAAGAGATGAACCAATTCTTTGAAAACCATAAATTAACAAAGCTCAAAGTGAAATAGATGACTTTAGTAATTCTATAATTACTAAAGAAATTTTATTTTATTTTATTTTTTTAAAATTTTATTTATTCATTTGACAGAGATAGAGACAGCCGAGAGAGGGAACACAAGCAGGGGGAGTGGGAGAAGAAGAAGCAGGCTTCCAGTGGAGGAGTCTGATGTGGGGCTCGATCCCAGAACGCCGGGATCACGCCCTGAG
>NW_023245449.1:414-561 GCF_002007445.2 Ailuropoda melanoleuca | reverse complement strand
ATCTAACTACCTCAAAGCATCTGCCAGATTCAATAATTTCTTTCCCAAGCTGGTGCCAGAACCAGGTTTCTAACGTGAATATGTAAGTACTGACATATCCAATACTAGTACTGGCTATGCATATTATGCAAATCAAGGTGAAGGTGT
>NW_023245449.1:0-372 GCF_002007445.2 Ailuropoda melanoleuca | reverse complement strand
GGCAACCCAGCACAGCTACCTTTATGACTATAACCTTCACATCTGGCCAACAGGGCCTGTTAGAACACTGTGAGGTAATGTCTCCATGGTTACAAGGTGCCAGTCTCTGAGCAATTATGTTGATGCTGCACCTGCTTTGTAGTTTGCAGACATTAAGTAGGGTAACTTGCCTTGAGGAGAGCCATAGCTTTCGCCAGACAAATTTGCCACCAAAATATTCAATAACCTATTTTGGATTTAGGAGGGTCAAAGCTAGTATGTAAATATTTAGAGCGTTAGTCACTGTTTTTAATTTTTTTTAAATTTTTGTTTGTTTTGTTTTGACAAATGCTCTTTGAACACATGGAAATGGCCAAGCAGCAGGAACAGAAA
>NW_023245448.1:11304-13098 GCF_002007445.2 Ailuropoda melanoleuca | reverse complement strand
TCAACTTTAAAAGCTGGTAAGAGCAAGAATTCTTTGAGTAAACCTGACTTCCAGCTGCATAGTTGCCATTACTAGCTGTTCCTGAGCCAGCTCACTGCTGTTTGCATCTGCGCAGGGATGGAGCAAATGGGTTGGAGCTTGGCCTGTCTCCAGTCCCATACTCTGAGGCCAAGCTGTCCTTTCCAGTACTCTTTCATGCTCACATAGTATCTTTTAACCACCAGTACCACTCCTCAATTCCTTGTAGTGTAAGGACAGTTCATGTTAGGAGATGTTGGAGCTGATATTCCTATTTTTATGCAAGAAACCATGCCCCTTTCAATCAGATGAGTTCTTCCATTCACTACAATCCAATCCAAAAGCATTGTGGGAGAACCACATGGTGTCAAACCATCACTCTGTGCACTGAAGGCATATCTTAAAGGAGAACACAGGCAGAAACCCTTTTGACCACAGCCGTAGCAACTTATAACTAGACACGTTACCACAGGCAAGGGAAACAAAAGCAAAAATGAACTATTGGGACTTCATCAAGATAGAAAACTTCTGCACAGCAGAGGAAACAATCAACAAAACTAAAAGGCAGCCTGCTGAATGGGAGAAGATATTTGCAAATGATATAAGGATTAGTATCCAAAATCTACAAAGAACTTATCAAACTCAACATCCAAGAAACAAATGACCCAGTTAAGAAATGAGCAGAAGACATAATAGACACTTTTCCAAAGGAGACATCCAGATGGCCAACATATACATGGAAAGACGCTCAACATCACTCATCATCAGGGAAATACAAATCCAAACCATGATGCAATACCATCTCACACCTGTCAAGACAGCTAAAATTAACACCACAAGAAACAACAGGTGTTGGTGAGGATGTGGAGAAAGGGGAACCCTCTTGTACTGCTGGTGGGAATGCAAATTGGTGCAGCCACTCTAGAGAACAGTATGGAGGTTCCTCAAAATGTTAAAAATAGAACTATCCTATGATCCAGCAATTGCACATATTTACCCAAAGGATAAAGAAACACCCTGATGTTTATAGCAGCATTATCAACAATAGCTAAACTATGGAGAGAGCCCAAATATCCATCAACTGATGAATGGAAAAAGAAGATGTCATACACACACACACACACACACACACACACACACGATGAAATACTACTCAGCCATCAAAAAGAATGAAATAGTGTCATTTGCAATGACATGGATGGAATTAGAGTGTATTATGCTAAGTGAAATAAGCCTGTTGGGAAAGACAAATATCATATGATCTCAATTTTATGTGGAATTTAGAAAGAAAACAGATGAATATATGGAAAGGGGGAAAAGAAAAAAAATAGGAGAGAGGGAAACAAGCCACAAGAGACTCTTAACGACAGGAAACAAACTGAGGGTTGATGGAGGGAGGTAGGTGGGCTTGGACTAGATGGATGATGGGCATTAAAGAGGGTGCTTGTTATCATGAGCACTGGGTGCTGCATGTAAGTGATTAATTACTGAATTCTACTCCAGAAACTGATACGGCACTGGATTTTTTTTTTTATTGTATTATGTTAGTCACCATATAGTACATCCCTGGTTTTTGATGTAAAGGTCGATGATTCATTAGTTGCGTATAACACCCAGTGCACCATGCAATACGTGCCCTCCTTAATACCCATCACCAGCCTATCCCATTCCCACGCCCCTCCCCTCTGTAGCCCACAGTTTGTTTCTCAGAGCCCGTAATCTCTCATGCTTCGTTCCTCCTTCTGATTACCCCCCCCTTTCTTTATCCCTTTCTTC
>NW_023245448.1:0-7329 GCF_002007445.2 Ailuropoda melanoleuca | reverse complement strand
TAATTCATGCTTATCCAAGAAAATAACATTTATTCCTTTTACACAGATTTATCAAGCATTAATTTTAAGACAGGTATTATTCTAAACTCCTATATTTGATTCCATTTATTTCTACAGCAACACTATGAATTATTATTATCTTATATTAGTGATAATTATAGTAGTATTCCTGTTACCATGTTTGCAGATGAGGATATGGAGTCACAGAGAAGCTGAGTAACTTATTGAAGGTTACACAGACCCCAGAACCCAAGCATCAACCCCAGAATTCTACTGTGTACTTTAAAGGGGTACCTAGCATCCTACCAAACAAATGGCCACGTTGTTAGCAGTACATATTCACTCATCTTTCGTATGCTTTGAATTTTTCTAATTCCATCCCATTATAGACAGAGTTTGACCCTAACTCCAGTCCACATGTCACAGACAATGGACGAGGACATGGCGATTCAGGAAGGTCATAAGATCTGCTTGAAGATTGTAGGGACTTTTGTGTCACAAGAATGCTATCTTTGCTGTTGGCTCCCTGGTGGGCAATACTTGAGGCTTGTGAGCTAAGCACTGGAGGCTCCTACCTTGTTTGGTCTTCTTCTAGAAGGTGTGACTGTCATACTTCCAGTGTTGTCCAGAGGCCCAGTCTGGTTGCTATAGGGAAGGCAAGGAAGATTCCTCATCCCTGGAAGACATTTGGGTCTTCGTGTGGTATGGCCGTCACTCCTAGAGTTTTAACTGTATGGTCTAACCATAAAAGGGCTTTGGTTCTCAAAACAAATACACACATACTCACCCACAGTTTTAGACAAACACAATAAAAATATTGCAGTATTTAGTACATGACCTTATTTTTGTATACATCTTTTAATAATACAGTTTTATGTGAACTAGGTTGTTTCTGGAGCCATTCTCTATCCACCTTAAAGCTTGGTTGTACCTTTAATTGATAGTGGAGTAATAACTCTTGGCTGTGTAAATGTTGGAGGACTGATAGAATGATTTTGCCCAGAGTGCTTCTGAAGAACAGAAAAATACTGTGTTCTGTTTCAACACATCTTACACTTTATACTATTTTTATCACTGAAATTGAGCAGCAGGCAGATAATGAACTCACTCTTAAAATGATGAAACTCAATCATATATTTTAGACAATGAATCAGTCAGTCTGTAATGTTCAACGGATAACTTAAATGCAGTTTTCTGCAGAAGGAAACATTTGCTTTTATGAAAGGAAAAACACTTACCAGTAAAATGGACTTTTCATGCAAAGGCTAGAAGGCAAAGAGATTCACCACGATTGTGGCATCTTAATATTTCTCATGAGAAAAAGTAAACTCAGCTAACCAGTTACATTTACAGCCCATGCAACATCTGCACTTAAATTATTAAACGTCACTAATGTTCTAGAATACCCCTCCCCCTGAAAGTCAGGAACCAGGCTGCTTTGCAGGCTCTCAGTTATGACTCATCTTAGACCTAATGACAGAGACACAGAAGCAAAAATTTGGTCTCACTGTACCTGCTCTAGGTCCTGCTGCTGGAGTGATCTGTCCGGGTTAAAAGTGACAGCCACCACAAAGATTCACAGAAACTGAAGGCCTTGGCAAATGCCATCCACATTTCCTAGCTGGAAAGAGTTCGTGGGAATTTGGAACATTTTAGGTTTAAAACCAGATTCTATGTTATATCAATATTTAGAATGGCCCACATTACAAGGCTGTTGCAAAATGCCATACCAGACCAGCCCAACTTGTAGGACTGGCTCTGGATGGCACTGGTCTAGTTTTGCTTTGAGACATTTAAATTCATTTTACTGACCCCTTGATTAAGATGGACCAATGTAATTGCCATCACTTCTCATTAGATCCCTTGGGTTCCAAGGCCAGAGGTTCTCACACATATGATCTCAAGTACTTCCCTTGACCTCGATAAGCTTCAGGTACCTCAGTGACCAGCAATGGTTAAAGGCAAGAGTTCTGGAGTCGGATTTCCTGTGTTGAATCTCGGCTTTGGCACTCACTAGGTGTATGGGCTTGGGGATGATGTAAGCTCAGTGTCTGTTTCCTCATCTATCAAATGGGAATAATAATAGAACCTACCTCAGAAACCTACCTACCTTGGTTCTATATTAGTGCATGTGAAATTCTTGGAATAGTACTGAGATGTAGAAATGGATCATTATTTTTTTATTATCATAATTATTATTGTGGGCAGAGTGAGAATGATAATGCCTGCATTGCAATTTTTTTGAGCATTAGATGAGATAAAATATGTAAATGTTTAACTCTGATGTTGAACATGAACTATGCACTCAATGGGAGTGATTAATAACAGCTGCCGTTTGCTGTGAACTCACCACACAGCTGGCCTGTGACAGTACTTTACACACATTCTACCAACAACTCTTTGAGGTAGCTTTTCATAACGTTCCTATTTTATTGAGGAAATAATTGAGGCATAATAAAGTTAAGTAATTTGACCAAGGTCAGGGAAAAACTGGATGTATTTGTTAAGATAATGTGAGCTGCTATAAAGAATAAACACATAGCTCTTAGTGGCTTAACATAGAATATTTCCCACATAATCCGAATGGGTGATTGGTGGGAAGTCCTCCTCCACACAGTGCTCCCAAAATCCAGGTCCTTCTATGTTGTGGTTCTAGAATCTTTTACATGGGGCCTCCAAGGTCACTATGATTTCCATCCCAGGCAGGCAGAAGGGGAAAGAACATGAAGAATTACACAAGTTTTATGGACAAGGCCAATGTACATAGTGCTTCTGTTCAAATTTCATTATTAGACTTTAGTTACGGCCATGTCTGAATACAAGAGGGGCCAGGACATGGAATCTACTTGTGTGCCAAAAAAGCACAGGTTTAGTGAAAAGCAAGCCATTTCTGCTATGGTGACAGATATGGGACTCACACCCAGAAATTATGACCCCAAGCAATTGACAGAAAAACTCTCTTTCTGTGTTTATGTTCCCTCTTTTTCCAAAAGCCACTTGGCAGCTATAAGACATCATAAAAATGCAAGTTGTTCCCTATTTTTAGCCCAGCTTCTATAGAGCTGAATCCTTTGACCAACACCACTATCAGATATTTTTTTTTTTAGTTTTTCCCCTTTTATTACTCTTTATTTAACTATTTTAACTATACACCAAGTAGAAGAAAGCTGTCTCGAAGTATACGCAATAAAGTGAAAGCTCATTTTGTTTACCCACATGCAAAGGCTTTAAGAATCTCCTTATACGATATTTAAATCAAAGTAACCAACAAAAAATTGTTGCAATGGGGGCGCCTGGGTGGCACAGCGGTTGAGCATCTGCCTTCGGCTCAGGGCGTGATCCTGGCGTTATGGGATCAAGCCCCACATCAGGCTCCTCCGCTATGAGCCTGCTTCTTCCTCTCCCACTCCCCCTGCTTGTGTTCCCTCTCTCGCTGGCTGTCTCTATCTCTGTCAAATAAATAAATAAAATCTTTAAAAAAAAATTGTTGCAATGATAATTTATTTCACTATCAGATAGCTTGAATTAAAAATACAATTGATCTGGGCCCCTGGATGACTCAGTCTGTTATGCGTCCGACTCTTGATTTCTTCTTAGGTCATGATCTCAGGGTTGAGAGATTGAGTGCCAAGTTGGGTTAAGATTCTCTCTCTCCCTCTGCTCCTCCTCCCTTGAAATAATAATAATAATAATAATAATAATAATACAGTTAATCCTTCAACAATGTGAGGGTATGGGCTCTGACCCCCTACACAGTCAAAAATTCACATATAACTTTTGACTCCCCCTAAAGTTGAACTACTAATAGCCTACTGCTAACTGCAAGCCTTACCAATAACATAAACAACTTTTAACACATATTTTGCATGTATATGTATCATACACTGTATTATTACGATAAAGTAAGCTAGAGGAAAGAAAATGTTAATAAGAAAATCAAAGAAAGAGAAAATTCATTTATACTACTGTAATGTATTTGTCTAAAACAAATCCACACATAAGTGGACCCATGCAGCTCAGATTCAAGTTGCTCCAGACTCAGCTGTGCTTTCCTGTAGCTGGCATCTCAAAGAATAACCTTAACGATCTGTTTCATAAATGCTCTATTTATTTGGCTCCTAAAACTGCTTGGTATTAAATCAACATCTTCCATTCACCAAAATCCACTCTTTGGATCTGCCATCTACTGGACATTTCTATATTTCTCAGTTTATATCTGCCAAATATTAAATTAATTAAATTGACCTCATCCAAAAATTCATTTTTTAAAACCTTTAACTGAGAAATAGCAAACAACCAATAGTGACCGAATTTTTTTATTATTATATATTTTAGAAGCTTGTACTTCCAGCCTATGACATTTAGGTTTGCCCAGAATTAGATTGTCCTTCAACTGAAATCACTTCTTTAAAATTGGTTTGGCCCCAGGCTGCCTTAGCTTGTTTGAACATGCAAAACCGTCTCAAATATCATGGGCAAACCATGTCAGAAATCCAATAAGAACATAATACCCAGCTACATTTGGTGCCAAATCTCCCCAAATGAGTTTTACTTAACAAGACTCTGATAGTCTTGTGGGTGAATTTGCAGTCAACTGATTCCTCTAGCTTTTCTATATTACCTTGTAGGAAGAATCAGGACTATCAGGTTGATATTTTGTTCTTGGTAGAAGGTCCCTTGGTTACCCTTCCACATAAAAGAAGAGCTTGGCAATATTGACAATTGCTCCTCTCTAGTGTGTGACATTTTGGGAAAGGTTACTCCATATGTCACAATATAACATGACATTCTCCCAAGGAGAAACAGACCCAAAACTCCAACTAAATAATGAATAAAAGTTTAAGACTAAGAGGAATGGTTCCTCATGGTTAACGCTAGTCACTGTGGCTGATGGATTTTTTAGAAAAAGAAATACTGATCAGACAGCATTCAGTCCCACTGAGGAAAGAGATGGAATCATGTGAGGTCAGGAAGACTGTCTCCCACTCAGTGTAGACCAGCTGTTCACCCTAAGTGTTTGGCCCCTGCTGCTACAGGATATTCACCCTCCTCTAGAATAGGAAGGAAAGAAACCATATTAACTATGCTGGGGCTGAGAGGTTTCCTTCCTGTTGTAGATGAGACCAAGAGAGACCTGCCCATACATAGAACATTGCATTTAGGAACACGGAGAGGAAAAAAAAAATCACTGTGAGAATCAAAGATAATCTTCAGATATACTATCTTTTTTATCTTCGGTTGTTGCTACTTTTTAGAAGTAATCAAAAGTGAGATTGGTTGAGATCCAGAAAGAGGGATATATCAAGCTGTCATCTATCCTAGAGATTCCGACATGCTCTCCTGAATTGGGCTCTCCACCTGTCTTCATCACTGTCATTCCACACTCTTTAACAAGGTCAGTGTTACTGTCTCTCAGGAAAATAGGGAAGAGGTAAAATGACTATAGGAAACTCTTATTCACATTGCTAATTCAGAATTTTTCATTGTTTCCCACTGGAATAAAATTCTTTTAATAGCTGATGTTAGCAGGCAATATACTGTTTCTTCTCAGCCACAGCTCATCCTTAGCAAAAACAGGTAGAACGAAAGAAAGCGTTAATCACCCTTTATTCATCTTTCCCAGTTTCCAGCATCGTTTGTCAGACAGACGACCTGTCTATTTTCAATACTGGCTACAGTATTATGTGACCTAAATGCCANGACCTGTCTATTTTCAATACTGGCGACAGTATTATGTGACCTAAATGCCGTAAAAGTTTAGTGAAGGGTGGTACTAACTGAGACACAAATATTTATGAAAATATCAGACAGGAGGGCTTGAGGCTGAAATATTTGAGGGGTCCGGTGGAGCAGGAGGACACCTCAAATTCATCTCAAATTCATTTGTTCTTCATGGCTAAGCTAAGGCCATAATCTTGAATGGGTAGCCAATGACTCTCAGATAAAAGCTTTATAATTGATATCTGAAACTAATATTTAGTGATTAAAAACACAAGACCGTGTCACAATCTCATTTTTATATTCCATGAAGTGTCATCCTCGTCAGAAAAAAAAAGCAATTTCTGTCACTATGCAAATAATGTCTGGTAAAGACAAATGAGCCAAGCTCTGATTCTCTTTTACCCCCTGTTTTAGAGAACTAAGGAAATTCAAATAAGGGCTCCAAATGGCCTGATACTTTATTATCTTCTTATTAAGATTTAGTGATCAATTTTTGATTATACAACTAAGATAGAAACCATTGGTATCTCTCACCATTAGAAATGACCATTTGTAAGNTAGAAATGATGTAATAGATACTGTGTAATAGATTTGTAATAGATACTGTGGTTATCTGCCCCAATCCTTTCTTCAGGGCTATGTACTCATGTCCCAGTTTTGGGGACTATGGCTCCTGATAACTCAAAGTTTTGCCCCACTGGAAATTGTACTCAGCTGGCAATTGCCTTGCCAAGGTTACATTCCCTTCTGGGTGTAGCTCCAGGCAATGGCTGGTTGATGCTGTTGTACAAAGTTCTGACTCCATTGCCTAAATTTAGAGTAACTCTCATGGGTCTTTCCAGTTCCGGAACACCTTATGAGGTCTTTGGAAGCACTCATTGCAATTACATTGTGGGTCAGCTTCTATAACTATCTAACCCTGCTTCCCTCACTTCCATGCAGATATACCCGAGAGCACTCCCCAATAAACTTTGCGTAGGCAAAATCTGTCTCTAAAAACTCAGTCTAAGAAAACATGCTTTAACATTTTGATATATTTTCCCAGTGTATGTTTTACAAAATTGGGATCACACTAAATATATGGTTTTGTATTCGTTTATTTTTTTATTTAATGTTATATTTTGAGCATTTTTATTTTATTGATTTCTTTTTAAGTATGTGTTACTTAGTAATTTCATCACATTTCAATAAATGATGTGCCATGATTTATTTAACTACTCTTTATTCAATATGTATATTGTTTCTAATTTTTCCATATTATAACTAATACTATGATGACATCAAAGAGTTTTATACATAAATCTTTGACCATTTCAGATTATTTCATGAGAATACATTCTTAGAAGAGGAATTATTGTATCCAAAAATATGAACTCTGTTAAGAATCTTCACATATGTTGCTAAATTAGTTTCCAGAAATATTTTTGACATTGTATTTTTTCAGGGATTTACATTTCCACTATCACTTAGGATCATACTGGCCTCACCACGTTCTTGCCAGAGTTGAATACTTATTATCGTACTTAATTCAACTTCTGGCAGTGTTCTTTAACACCAACATGCTATTCCTTGGTTGAAGTCTAAAACTGGCCTTTTTATCCAACTGTA